>NC_057803.1:612696589-612742730 GCF_018294505.1 Triticum aestivum | reverse complement strand
TAAAGGGGGGCAATGGTCACGGTTGGTGCCACGAACCGTGACCAATGCCCCCATTAGTCCCGGTTGGTGCCACCAACCGGGACCAATGGCCTTGTGCTGCCCCGTGCCCAAAAGTTTAGTCCCACATCGCTAGCTGAAGGGCGCCGACACTGGTTTATAAGCCCTGGTGTGCCTCCCCATTTGAGCTCCTCTCTAATGCAGGCTTTCGGGCATAAACTTGCTACTGCCTATGGGCCTATTGGGCCTTCTGCGGGCCTGAATCCTGGCCCATGTAGGGTTTCTAGTCGTATTCAGGCCGTGGAGGCCCAGTAGGAGGCATTTTTTCTGGTTTTTTCTTTTTTATTTCTACATTTTTTGGTTTTTTATTTTTTATTTCTACTTACAACTAAATACTTACAGTTTTTTGTGATTTCTTTTTGCTTTTAGGTCACAAAAATTATAAACTTTCTGTTAGTGCCATTAGTTTTAAATTTTAAATAGTTTAAATTTGAATTTTTAAAAATTTGTGTGAATCACTAGTTTATGAATAACTTTACTATAAAAATAGAATTTATTTTCTATTTATTTTTTATTTATACTTACAACTAAATACTTATAGTTTTTTAGTGATTTCTTTTTGATTTTAGGTCACAAAAATTATAAACTTTCTGTTAGTGCCATTAGTTTTAAAATTTTGAATAGTTTAAATTGGAATTATATAAAATTTGTGTGAATCACTAGTTTATGAATAACTTTACTATAAAAATAGAATTTTTTTCTTCTTTGCTATTTATTTTTTATTTATACTTACAATTAAATACTTATAGTTTGATTTTAGGTCACAAAAATTATATTCTTTTTGCTATTGAAGAATATTATAGTTTTATTTTAGTTGATCATAACATAATATTTTAATTGATTGTTTTTATTTTCATAAAAGTTTTGTAGTTCATTCTGTTTGCTATTAATTCATTCTTTGAGCTAAATGACTCTGAAATTGGAAAGCATTTCAAAATGAACTCTGAAAAGGTTGAAAGTTGGCATGGTATCATCATTTCACCCACATAGCATGTTCCAAAAAGTAGAGAGGTTTACGACAAAAACTTGATGCACTTCGTGTACAAAATGGACAATCACTTTCGAAGTATCAAAGTTTCGAACCATAAGACATGAAAGCATTTCAAATGAACTCTGAAAATTTTGAAAGTTGGGATGGTATCATAATTTCACCCACATAGCATTTGCTTATTGCGGGAGAAAGTCTTCACTTTTTCTTCGCATGTGTCATTTGCTTATTGCGCCGTAACCATGGATAATCTTCATTGTTTATCAGGATGCTTGGGTCAGCCTTGACATTGAAGGGAGGAATTTCATGAAACTTTTCATAATCTTCAGACATGTCTGTCTTGCCGTCCACTCCCAGGATGTCCCTTTTTCCTGAAAGAACTATGTGGCGCTTTGGCTCATCGTATGATGTATTCGCTTCCTTATCTTTTCTTTTTCTCGGTTTGGTAGACATGTCCTTCACATAGATAACCTGTGCCACATCATTGGCTAGGACGAACGGTTCGTCAGTGTACCCAAGATTTTTCAGATCCACTGTTGTCATTCCGTACTGTGGGTCTACCTGTACCCCGCCGCCTAACAGATTGACCCATTTGCACTTAAACAAAGGGACCTTAAAATCAGGTCCGTAGTCAAGTTCCCATATGTCCACTATGTAACCATAATATGTGTCCTTTCCGCTCTCGGTTGCTGCATCAAAGCGGACACCGCTGTTTTGGTTGGTGCTCTTTTGATCTTGGGCGATCGTGTAAAATGTATTCCCATTTATCTCGTATCCTTTGTAAGTCAATACAGTCAAAGATGGTCCCCTGGACAACAAGTACAACTCATCACAAACAGTGTTGTCACCTCTGAGACGTGTTTCCAACCAACTGTTGAAAGTCCTGATGTGTTCACATGTAATCCAGTCGTCGCATTGCTCCGGGTGTTTGGAGCGCAGACTGTTCTTGTGTTCATCCACATACGGGGTCACCAAGGTAGAGTTCTGTAGAACTGTGTAGTGTGCTTGAGACCAAGAATATCCGTCCCTGCATATTATTGAGTCTCTTCCAAGAGTGCCTTTTCCAGTCAGTCTCCCCTCATATCGCGATTTAGGGAGACCTATCTTGTTAAGGCCAGGAATGAAGTCAACACAAAACCCGATAACATCCTCTGTTTGATGGCCCATGGAGATGCTTCCTTCTGGCCTAGCGCAGTTACGGACATATTTCTTTAGGACTCCCATGAACCTCTCAAAGGGGAACATATTGTGTAAAAATACGGGCCCCAGGATGACAATCTCATCGACTAGATGAACTAGGACGTGCGTCATGATATTGAAGAAGGATGGTGGGAACACCAGCTCAAAACTGACAAGACATTGCGCCACATCACTCCTTAGCCTTGGTACGATTTCTGGATCGATCACCTTCTGAGAGATTGCATTGAGGAATGCACATAGCTTCACAATGGCTAATCGGACGTTTTCCGGTAGGAGCCCCCTCAATGCAACCGGAAGCAGTTGCGTCATAATCACGTGGCAGTCATGAGACTTTAGTTCTGAAACTTTTTCTCTGGCATATTTATTATTCCCTTTATATTCGACGAGAAGCCAGTCGTGACCTTCATACCGAGCAGGCATTCAAAGAAGATTTCTTTCTCTTCTTTCGTAAGAGCATAGCTGCCAAGACCTTTATACTGCTTCGGAGGCATGCCGTCTTTTTCGTGCAAACGCTGCAGGTCCTCCCATGCCTCAGGTGTGTCTTTTGTCTTCCCATACATGCCAAAGAAGCCTAGCAGGTTCACGCAAAGGTTCTTCGTCAGGTGCATCACGTCGATTGAGGAGCGGACCTCTAGGTCTTTCCAGTAGGGTAGGTCCCAAAATATAGATTTCTTCTTCCACATGGGTGCGTGTCCCTCAGCGTCATTCGGAACAGCTAGTCCACCGGGACCCTTTCCAAAGATTACGTAGTGTAAATCATTGACCATAGCAAGCACGTGATCACCGGTGCGCATGGCGGGCTTCTTCCGGTGATCTGCCTCGCCTTTGAAATGCTTGCCTTTCTTTTGACATTGATGGTTGGTCGGAAGAAATCGACGATGGCCCAGGTACACATTCTTCCTGCATTTGTCCAGGTATATACTTTCAGTGTCATCTAAACAGTGCGTGCATGCGTGGTATCCTTTGTTTGTCTGTCCTGAAAGGTTACTGAGAGCGGGGCAATCGTTGATGGTCACGAACAACAATGCCTTAAGGTTAAATTCCTCCTGTCTGTGCTCATCCCACATACGTACACCGTTTCCATTCCACAGCTGTAAAAGTTCTTCAACTAATGGCCTTAGGTACACATCAATTTTGTTGCCGGGTTGCTTAGGGCCTTGGATGAGAACTGGCATCATAATGAACTTCCGCTTCATGCACATCCAAGGAGGAAGGTTATACATACATAGAGTCACGGGCAGGTGCTGTGATTGCTGCTCTGCTCCCCGAAAGGATTAATGCCATCCGCGCTTAAAGCAAACCATACATTCCTTGGGTCCTTTGCAAACTCATCCCAGTACTTTCTCTCGATTTTTCTCCACTGCGACCCGTCAGCGGGTGCTCTCAACTTCCCATCTTTCTTTCGGTTCTCACTGTGCCATCGCATCAACTTGGCATGGTCTTCATTTCTGAACAGACGTTTCAACCGTGGTATTATAGGAGCATACCACATCACCTTCGCAGGAACCCTCTTCCTGAGGGGCTCGCCGTCAACATCACCAGGGTCATCTCGTCTGATCTTATACCGCAACGCACCGCATACCGGGCATGCGTTCAGATCCTTGTATGCACCCTGGTAGAGGATGCAGTCATTAGGGCATGCATGTATCTTCTCCACCTCCAATCCTAGAGGGCATACGACCTTCTTTGCTGCGTATGTACTGTCGGGCAATTCGTTATCCTTTGGAAGCTTCTTCTTCAATATTTTCAGTAGCTTCTCAAATCCTTTGTCAGCCACAGCATTCTCTGCCTTCCACTGCAGCAATTCCAGTATGGTACCGAGCTTTGTGTTTCCATCTTCGCAATTGGGGTATAACCCTTTTTTGTGATCCTCTAACATGCGATCGAACTTCAGCTTCTCCTTTTGACTAATGCATTGCGTCCTTGCATCGACAATGACCCGGCGGAGATCATCATCATCGGGCACATCGTCTGGTTCCTCTTGATCTTCAGCAGCTTCACCCGTGGCAGCATCATTGGGCACATCGTCTGGTTCCTCTTGATCTTCACCAGCTCCCCCCGTTGTAGCATCACCGTATTCAGGGGGCACATAGTTGTCATCGTACTCTTCTTCTTTGCCGTTTTCCATCATAACCCCTATTTCTCCGTGCCTCGTCCAAACATTATAGTGTGGCATGAAACCCTTGTAAAGCAGGTGGAGTGAAGGATTTTCCGGTTAGAGTAAGACCTTGTATTCCCACATTCAGTGCATGGACAACACATAAAACCATTCTGCTTGTTTGCCTCAGCCGCATCGAGAAACTCATGCACTCCCTTAATGTACTCGCGGGTGTGTCTGTCACCGTACATCCATTGTCGGTTCATCTGCGTGTAATTAAGTGTCCAAATTAATAGAAGTTCATCATCACATTAAAACCAAAGTGCATACATAGTTCTCATCTAATAACATATAGCTCTCCAGAGCATCTAATTAATTAAACCATACATTGAAACTATGTAAAACATTTCAATGCGAAAACAAATGCGATCATAATCGCAACCAAGGTAACAATTGATCCAACGGCATAATGATACCAAGCCTCGGTATGAATGGCATATTTTCTAATCTTTCTAATCTTCAAGCGCATTGCATCCATCTTGATCTTGTGATCATCGACGACATCCGCAACATGCAACTCCAATATCATCTTCTCCTCCTCTATTTTTTCTATTTTTTCCTTCAACAAATTGTTTTCTTCTTCAACTAAATTTAACCTCTCGACAATAGGGTCGGTTGGCATTTCCGATTCACATACATCCTAGATAAATAAAATCTATGTCACGTTGGTCGGCATAATTTTCATAAACAATAAATGAACCAATAGTTATAAAGATAATATACATACCAAATCCGAATCATAGACAGGACGAGGGCCGACGGGGGCGGATACCAAAACCATCGCACTATATAAGATGCCATAAAAATGTAAGAAAATGATACAAGTATCTATCTAAACATACAAGTAAGAATATTTTTCCTTTCAGAAAGAAGATAAGAACAAGAGGCTCACCACGGTGGTGTCGGTGATGAGATCAGCGTGGGTGATCGACGGCGGTGAAGACGGGGATGGGGCGTGACGGACCGCTAAATCTAGACAAATCTCGAGGAAAATGGAGCTTGGAGGTCGAGCTTCGAGAGGAGAAAGCTTAAGTAGAGTGGCTCGGGCATTCCATCGAACACCTCATGTGCATAGGAGGTGAGCTAGAGCACCACACAGCCCTCTCCCCCTCGGCCAGAAAAAACAGAGCACTGTGCTCTGCTCTTGCGCGAGGGGTATATATAGGCACCTCATTGGTCCCGGTTGGTGGCATGAACCGGGACTAAAGGGGAGCCTTTGGTCCCGGTTCAAGCCACCAACCGGGACCAATGGTGGTGGGCCAGGAGCGAGGCCCATTGGTCCCGGTTCGTCCCACCAACCGGGACCAAAAGGTCCAGACGAACCGGGACCAATGGCCCACGTGGCCCGGCCGGCCCCCTGGGCTCGCGAACCGGGACCAATGCCCACATTGGTCCCGGTTCTAGACTGAACCGGGACTAATGGGCTGAGCCGGCCTGGACCATAGCCCTGTTTTCTACTAGTGACCCAAAGCATTCCTATAGTATCCGGGAGATGCACAATCTCATGGTCTAAGGAAATGATACTTGACATTAGAAAAGCTTTAGCATACGAACTACACGATCTTGTGCTAGGCTTAAGATTGGGTCTTGCACATCACATCATTCTCCTAATGATGTGATCCCGTTATCAATGACATCCAATGTCCATGATCAGGAAACCATGACCATCTATTGATCAACGAGCTAGTCAACTAGAGGCTTACTAGGGACATGTTGTAGTCTAGGTATTCACACATGTATTACGGTTTCCGGATAATACAATTATAGCATGAACAATATACAAGTATCATGAACAAGAAAATAGAATAATAACCATTTTATTATTGCCTCTAGGGCATATTTCCAACAGTCTCCCACTTGCACTAGAGTCAATAATCTAGTTCACATCACTATGTGATTGTAATGAATACAACACCCATGGGGTTTGTTCATATCTTGCTTGTGAGAGAGGTTTATTAGTCAATGAGTCTGAACCTTTCAGAGCCATGTGTGCTTTACAAATCTCTATGTCATCTTGTAGATGCAGCTACCATGCGCTACTTGGAGCTATTCCAAATAACTGTTCTACTATACGAATCTGGTTTACTACTCAGAGTCATCCGGATTAGTGTCAAAGTTTACATCGACGTAACCCTTTACGACGAACTCTTTTACCACCTCCATAATCGAGAAAAATTCCTTAGTCCACTAGTTACTAAGGATAAGTTCGACCACTATCGTGTGATCCATTCTTGGATCACTCTTGTACCCCTTGACTGACTCATGGCAAGGCATAGTTCAGGTGCGGTACACAGCATATCATACTGTAGAGCCTACGTCTAAAGCATAGGGGACGACCATTGTCCTTTCTCTCTCTTCTGCAGTGGTGAGGTCTTGAGTCTTACTCAATATTCACATCTTGTAACATAGCTAAGAACTCCTTCTTTGCTGATCTATTTTGAACTCCTTCAAAATCTTGTCACGGTATGTATTCATTCGAAAGTACTATTAAGCGCTTTGATCTATCCTTATAGATCTTGATGCTCAATGTTTAAGTAGCTTAATCCAAGCTTTCCATTGAAAAACACTTTTCAAATAACCCTGTATGCTTTCCAAAAATTCTACATCATTTCTGATCAACAATATGTTAACAACATATACTCATCAAAAATTCTATAGTGCTCCCACTCACTTCTTTGGAAATACAAGTTTCTCATAAACTTTGTATAAACCCAAAATCTCTGATCATCTCATCAAAGCGTACATTCCAATTACGAGATGCTTACTCCAGTCCTTAGAAGGATTGCTGGAGCTTTGCATACTTGTTAGCATCTTTCAGGATTGACAAAACCTTCTGGTTGTATCACATACAACATTTCCTCAAGAAAAACGTCGAGGAAACAATGTTTTGACATCCTATCTGCAAGATTTCATAAATAATGCAGTAACTGCTAACATAATTGCAACAGAATCTTAGCATCGCTACGAGTGAGAAAGTCTCATCGTAGTCAACTCCTTTGAACTTGTCGGAAAACATCTTAACGACAAGTCGAGCTTTCTTAATGGTGACACTTACCATCATTGTCCGTCTTCATTTTAAAAGCCATCTGCACCCAACAGCCTTACGACCATCAAGTAGTTCTTCCAAAGTCTATAGTTTGTTTTTATACATGGATCCTCTCTCGGATTTTATGGCCTCGAGCCATTCGTCGGAATCCGGGCCCACCATCTCTTCTCCATAGCTCGTAGGTTCATTGTTGTCTAGCAACATGAGTACCAAGACAGGATTACGTACCACTCTGAAGTAATATGCATCCTTGTCGACCTATGAGGTTTGGTAGTGACTTGATCCGAAGTTTCATGATCACTATCATAAGCTTCCACTTCAATTGGTGTAGGTGCCACAGGAACAACTTCATCTGCCCTGCTACATACTAGTTGAAGTGACGGTTCAATAACCTCATCAAGTCTCCATCATCCTCCCACTCAGTTCTTTCGAGAGAAACTTTTCCTCGAGAAAGGACCCGTTTCTAGAAACAATCATGTTTGCTTCCGGATCTGAAATAGGAGGTATACCCAACTGTTTTGGGTATTCTATGATGATGCATTTATCCGCTTTGGGTTCGAGCTTATCAGCCTAAAACTTTTTCACATAAGCGTCGCAGCCCCAAACTTTTAAGAAACGACAGCTCAGGTTTCTCTAAACCATAGTTCATACGGTGTCGTCTCAACGGAATTGTGTGGTGCCCTATTTAAAGTGAATGCGGTTGTCTCTAATGCCTAACCCATAAACGATAGTGGTAATTCGATAAGAGACATCATGGTATGCACCATATCCAATAGGGTGCAGTTATGATGTTCGGACACACCATCACACTATGGTGTTCCAGGCAGTATTAGTTGTGAAACAATTTCCACAATGTCTTAATTTTGTGCCAAACTCGTAACTCAGATATTCATCTCTATGATCATATCATAGACATTTTATCATCTTGTCACGATGATCTTCAACTTCACTTTGAAATTACTTGAACCTTTCAATAATTCAGACTTGTGTTTCATCAAATAAATATACTCAGCATCTACTCAAATCATCTGTGAAGTAAGAACATAATGATATCCACTGCGTGCCTCAACACTCATTAGACTGCACACATCAAAATGTATTACTTCCAACAAGTTGCTTTCTTGTTCCATCTTACTGAAAACGAGGTCTTTCAGTCATCTTGCCGATGTCGTATGATTTGCATGTCTCAAGTGATTCAAAATCAAGTGAGTCCAAACGATCCATCTGTATGGAGTTTCTTCATGCATATCTACCAATAGACATGGTTCACATGTCTCAATCTTTTCAAAAACGAGTGAGTCCAAAGATCCATCAACGTGGAGCTTCTTCATGCGTTTTACACCAACATGACTCAAATGGCAGTGCCACAAGTACGTGGTACTATCATTACTATCTCATATCTTTTGGCATGAACATGTGTATCACTACGATCGAGATTCAATAAACCATTCATTTTAGGTGCAAGACCATTGAAGGTATTATTCAAATAAACAGAGTAACCATTATTCTCCTTAAATGAATAACCGTGTGGCGATAAACATAATCCAATCATGTCTATGCTCCACGCAAACAGCAAATAACAATTATTTCGGTTTAACACCAATCCCGATGGTAGAGGGAGTGTGTGATGTTTGATCACATCATCCTTGGAAACACTTCCAACATATCGTCATCTCACCTTTAGCTAGTCTCCGTAGCCTTTTATTTCGAGTTACTAACACTTAGCAACCGAACCGGTATTTATTACCCTGGTGCTACTAGGAGTGCTAGTAAAGTACACAATAATATAATGTATATTCAAAATACTTCTGTCAACCTTACCAGCCTTCTCATCTACCAAGGATCTAGGGTAGTTCTGCTTCAGTGACCTTTCCCCTCATTATAGAAGCACTTAGTCTCGGGTTTTGTTCAACCTTGGGTTTCTTCACTAGAGCAGCAACTGATTTGTCGTCTCATGAAGTATCCCTTCTTTCCCTTGCCCTTCTTGAAACTAGTGGTTTAACCATCAACAATTGATGCTCCTACTTGATTTCTACTTTCGCGGTGTCAAACATCGCGAGTTGCTCAAGGATCATCATGTCTATCCCTGATATGTTATAGTTCATCACGAAGCTCCAATAGCTTGGTGGCAGTGACTATGGAGAACCATCACTATCTCATCTGGATGATTAACTCCCACTCGATTCAAGCGATTGCAGTACTCAGACAATCTGAGCACATGCTCAATGATTGAGTTTTTCTCCCTTAGTTTGCAGGCTTAAGAAACTTGTCAGAGGTCTCATACCTCTTGACGTGGGCACTAGTCTGAAATTCCAATTTCAGTCTTTGCAACATCTCATATGTTCTGCGATGTTTCAAAAACGTCTTTGGTGCCATAATTCTAAACCGTTAGCATTACGCATTGAACTATCACGTAGTCATCAAAACGTGTATGTCAGATGTTTCCCAACATCTACAGACGACGCTCAAGGTTCAACACATTAAGCGGTGCATTAAGGACATAACCCTTTTGTGCAGCAACAAGGACAATCCTCAGTTCACGGACCCAGTCCACATAATTTCTACTGTCAACTCTCAACTGAATTTTCTCTAGGAACATATCTAAAACAGTAGAACCAAAGCATGAGCTACGGCATAATTTGCAAAGACCTTTTGACTATGTTCATGATAATTAAGTTCATATAATCAAATTATTCAATGAACTCCCACTTAGATAGACATCCCTCTAGTCATCTAAGTGATACATGATCTGAGTCAACTAGGCCGTGTCCGATCATCACGTGAGACGGACTAGTCATCATCGGTGAACATCTTCATGTTGATCGTATCCACTATATGACTCATGTTCGACCTTTCGGTCTTCCGTGTTCCGAGGCCATGTCTGTACATGCTAGGCTCGTTAAGTTAACCTAAGTGTATTGCGTGTGTAAATCTGGCTTACACCCGTTGTATGCGAACATTAGAACCTATCACACCCGATCATCACGTGCTGCTTCGGAACAACGAACCTTAGCAATGGTGCACGGTTAGAGGGACACTTTCTTGAAATTATTGCGAGGGATCATCTTATTTATGCTACCGTCGTTCTAAGCAAATAAGATGTAAACATGACAAACATCACATGCAAATCATAAAGTGACATGGTATGGCCAATATCATCTTGCGCCTTTGATCTCCATCTTCGAGGCGCGACATGAACACCATGGTCACCGGCATGACACCATGATCTCCATCATCGTGTCTTCATGAAGTTGCCTCGCCAACTATTACTTCTACTACTATGGCTAACGGTTAGCAATAAAGTAAAGTAATTACATGGCGTTTTCATTGACACGCAGGTCATAAATAAATTAAGACAACTCCTATGGCTCCTGCCGGTTGTCATACTCATCGACATGCAAGTCGTGATTCCTATTACAAGAACATGATCAATCTCATACATCACATATATCATTCATCACATCCTTTTGGCCATATCACATCACATAGCATACCCTGCAAAAACAAGTTAGACGTCCTCTAATTGTTGTTGCATGTTTTACGTGGCTGCTATGGGTTTCTAGCAAGAACGTTTCTTACCTACGCAAAACCACAACAGTGATATGCCAATTTCTATTTACCCTTCATAAGGACCCTTTTCATCGAATCTGATCCGACTAAAGTGGGAGAGACAGACACCCTCCAGCCACCTTATGCATCAAGTGCATGTCAGACGGTGGAACCTGTCTCACGTAAGTGTACGTGTAAGGTCGGTCCGGGCCGCTTCATCCCACAATGCCGCCGAATCAAGATAAAACTAGTAACGGCAAGCAAATTGAACAAATCATCGCCCACAACTACTTTGTGTTCTACTCGTGCATAGAATCTACGCATAGACCTAGCTCATGATGCCATTGTTGGGGAACGTAGCAATAATTCAAAAAAATCCTATGTGTCACCAATATCAATCTATGGACTAGCAATGAGAGAGAGGAGTGCATCTTCATACCCTTGAAGATCGCTAAGCGGAAGCGTTCCAGAGAACGGGGTTGATGGAGTCGTACTCATCGTGATCCACATCACCGATGATCCTAGCGCCGAACGGACAGCACCTCCGCGTTCAACACACGTACTGAGCGGAGACGTCTCCCCCTTCTTGATCTAGAAAGGGGGAAGGAGAAGTTGATGGAGATCCCGCAGCATGACGGCGTGGTGGTGGAAGTAGCGGGATCCCGGCAGGGCTTCGCCAAGCACAAGCAGGGAGGAAGAGGTGTCACGGGAGGGAGGGAGGCGCCAGGGCTTCAGGTGCGGCTGCCCTCCCTCCCCTCCACTATATATAGGGGCCTAGGGGGGTGCCGGACCCTTGTAGATCTCATCTAGGGAGGGGGCGGCAGCCCTAGGGGTGGCTTGGCCTCCAAGCCAAGTGGAGGCGCCCCACCCCTTAGGGTTTCCAACCCTAGGCGCATGGGACACCCAAGGGGGGCGCACCAGCCCACCAGGGGCTGGTTCCCGCGCCCCTTCAGCCCATGGGGCCCTCCGGGATAGGTGGCCCCACCCGGTGGACCCCTGGGACCCTACCGGTGGTCCCGGTACAATACCGATGACCCCCGAAACCTTCCCGGTGGCCGAAACTGGACTTCCTATATATAAATCTTTACCTCCGGACCATTTCGAAACTCCTCGTGACATCCGGGATCTCATCCGGGACTCCGAACAACTTTCGGGTTACCGCATACTAATATCTCTACAACCCTAGCGTCACCGAACCTTAAGTGTGTAGACCCTACGGGTTCGGGAACCATGCAGACATGACCAAGACAACTCTCCGGCAAATAACCAACAGCGGGATCTGGATACCCATGTTGGCTCCCACATGTTCCACGATGATCTCATCGGATGAACCACGATGTTGAGGATTCAATCAATCCCGTATACAATTCCCTTTATCTACCGGTATAGTACTTGCCCGAGATTCGATCGTCGGTATCCCGATACCTTGTTCAATCTCGTTACCGGCAAGTCTCTTTACTCGTTCCGTAACACATCATCCCGTGATCAACTCCTTGGTCACATTGTGCACATTATGATGATGTCCTACCGAGTGGGCCCAGAGATACCTCTCCGTTTACACGGAGTGACAAATCCCAGTCTCGATTCGTGCCAACCCAACAAACACTTTCGGAGATACCCGCAGTGCACCTTTATAGCCACCCAGTTACGTTGTGACGTTTGGTACACCCAAAGCATTCCTACAGTATCCGGGAGCTGCACAATCTCATGGTCTAAGGAAATGATACTTGACATTAGAAAAGCTTTAGCATACGAACTACACGATCTTGTGCTAGGCTTAGGATTGGGTCTTGCCCATCACATCATTCTCCTAATGATGTGATCCTGTTATCAATGACATCCAATGTCCATGATCAGGAAACCATGACCATCTATTGATCAACGAGCTAGTCAACTAGAGGCTTACTAGGGACATGTTGTGGTCTATGTATTCACACATGTATTACGGTTTCCGGATAATACAATTATAGCATGAACAATAGACAATTATCATGAACAAGGAAATATAATAATAACCATTTTATTATTGCCTCTAGGGCATATTTCCAACACTCCAGGGGGGCCACGAGGTAGGGGGCGCGCCCCCCACCCTCGTGGACAGGTGGTGGGCCCCCTGGCCTTCATCTTTTGCAAGGATTTTTTATATTTTCCGAAAAGTTGTTCCGTGAAGTTTCAGGTCATTCCGAGAACTTTTGTTTCTGCACATAAATAACACCATGGTAATTCTGCTGAAAACAGCGTCAGTCTGGGTTAGTTCCATTAAAATCATGCAAGTTAGAATCCAAAACAAGAGCAAAAGTGTTTGGAAAAGTAGATACGACAGAGACGTATCAACTCCCCCAAGCTTAAGCCCTTGCTTGTCCTCAAGCAATTCAGTTAATAAACTGAAAGTGATAAAGAAAAACTTTTACAAACTCTGTTTGCTCTTGTTGTTGTAAATATGTAAAGCCAGCATTCATGTTTTCAGCAAAGATTATAACTAACCACATTCACAATAACGCTTAGGTTTCAATTTTACTCATATCAATGTCATAATCAACTAGTGAGCAATAATAATAAATCTCGTATGACAGCACTTTCTCAAAACAATCATAATATGATATAACAAGATGGTATCTCGCTAGCCCTTTTTGAGACCGCAAAACATAAATGCAGAGCACCTTTAAAGATTAAGGATTGACTAGACATTGTAATTCATGGTAAAAGAGATCCAGTCAAGTCATACCCAATGTAAACTAACAGTAATGAATGTAAATGACAGTGGTGCTCTCCAACTGGTGCTTTTTAATAAGAAGATGATGACTCATCATAAAAGTAAATAGATAAGCCCTTCGCAGAGGGAAGCAGGGATTTGCAGAGGTGCCAAAGATCGGTTTTGAAATAGATGTGAATAATATTTTGAGCGGTATACTTTCATTTTCAACATAACAACCAAGAGATGGAAATATCTTCCATGCTACACACATTATATGCGGTTCTCAAACAGAATGGTAAAGTTTATACCCCCCCTTCCACCAACAAGCATCAATCCATGGCTTGCTCGAAACAACGAGTGCCTCCAACTAACAAGAGTCCTAGGGTGTTGTGTCAAAACCGGCGGATCTCGGGTAGGGGGTCCCGAACTGTGCGTCTAGGCCGGATGGTAACAGGAGGCAGGGGACATGATGTTTTACCCAGGTTCGGGCCCTCTTGATGGAGGTAAACCCTACGTCCTGCTTGATTAATATTGATGATATGGGTAGTACAAGAGTAGATCTACCACGAGATCAGAGAGGCTAAACCCTAGAAGCTAGCCTATGGTATGATTGTATGTTATGGTTGTTGTCCTACGGACTAAAACCCTTCGGTTTATATAGACACCGGAGAGGGTTAGGGTTACACAAGGTCGGTTACAAAGGAGGAGATATCAATATCCGTACTGCCTAGCTTGCCTTCCACGCCAAGTAGAGTCCCATCCGGACACGAGATGAAGTCTTCTATCCTGTATCTTCATAGTCTAACAGTCCGGCCAATGGAGATAGTCCGGCTGTCCGGAGACCCCCTAATCCAGGACTCCCTCAGTAGCCCCTGAACCAGGCTTCAATGACAATGAGTCCGGCGCGCAGTATTGTCTTCGGCATTGCAAGGCGGGTTCCTTCTCCAAATACACCGCAGAAGAATTTGAATAAGAGGATAGTGTCTGACCATGCAAAATAAGTTCCACATTCCACCGTAGAGAGAATAATATTTTCACAGATCCAATTTGCTGGCTTGTTTTGGCAGCATGACGTTGCGTCATGGCCCGGTGATTATTCGAACCGTTTCTTTTAACCAGCCCCGCACATAACGCGAGGCAGTTTTTCGACACGTCTTGTCAAAGCAGAGATCGTGTCCCCTTATTATGGGATTCTCATCAATATAGGCATGGGTAACCCAACCGCGCCATCAATTGCGGTGCTTGGGGGATAAGCGAGTTTTACCAGGCAAGTGGGGACGCTTAGTTTCGTCCGCCCATATAAAGGGATAAGGATTCACCTTTCTATCCACGCCTTCTTCCTCCCTTACCCATCTATTTTCGCACACTCAAGCTCTAGCGCCCAAGTCCGCACTTCCCACCTCGACCTTCTCCAATCATGTCCAGAGCGGGAGGCAAGTGGATGGTCTCCTCCGTCACGGAGGGGGACATCAAGAAACTGAGGAGAGCCGGATACCTGCCCGACGACATCGCGCACCGGCTCCCAGATGAGGGGCAGCTAATCCCCACCCCCAGGCCCCATGAGAGGGTGGTATTCCTCACCCATTTCCTTCGTGGACTGGGATTCCCTCTCCATCCCTTCGTCCGGAGGCTCATGTTTTATTACGGCCTGGATTTCCATGATCTGGCCCCGAACTTCATCCTCAACATCTCGGCGTTTATCGTCGTGTGCGAGGCCTTCCTCCGCATCAAGCCCCACTTCAGCTTATGGCTGAAGACCTTCAATGTCAAGCCGAAGGTGGTGGGCGGCCGCCAGGCGGAGTGCGGAGGCGACATGGTGGGCAAGATGCCCAACATAACATGGCTTGAGGGCTCCTTCGTGGAGACCATAAAGGGGTGGCAATCAGGGTGGTTCTATATCACCGAGCCGCGCGACCCCGCATGGGTAGCGGCCCCCGAGTTCCGATCTGGCATCCCCATGCGGCTCACCTCCTGGAAAGAGAAGGGCCAGTCCTGGGGTAGTTCGAAAGAGCTGACCGGACTCCAAACATGTATTCAAAACATGGTGGACAAGAAGCTCAAGCTTGTCAACATAGTCCGGGTTATGCTCATCCGCCGGATACTCCCGTGCCAACAACGGGAGTTCACCTTGTGGGAGTTCAATCCGGCGCAGCACCGAACTCTGAACAGGCTCTTCGACACGACTCACGAAGACGCCTGGAGGGTGCTATTCAAAAGTGTCGAGGTCCCTCCCCCTATTACTGAAGATCGCGGATTCAGCGCGAAGCGCCAAGCCAGTGCGGTAAGCTGCTTTACCTTTCACGGGATACTTATTTTCTATACTCAATAGTTTTAAAGAATCCAGATTTAATTGAGGTCTCCAAGACTCCAATTAAAATTGGGTCACCCGATCTTGACCGGGTCAACATTCTCAAAACTCCCTCGTTCAATTCTTTAGACAAATACATTCTACTTTCTACCGGGTTTGATTTACGAGTTTGAACGAACCAACAGTTTTTTAAATCAGTCAACAACAATCGGTCCATAAAAACATATCAATCACGCATATGCAGTCGTTGACGTAGAAATTTTCCCACATATGTAAGATTGGTAGCGTATAATATAGGATAACACCACGAAAGGCTCATCAAATTACCGGATTATAAATAAAAATAAAACACATTATGTCATCTCCCCCACACATTAAACTGAAAATTTCATTAGTTTTAAATTATAAGGTGTATTTTTTTTGGAAAGCCAAATTCTTCAACTTTGACCAAGTTAAGAGCAAAAATATCGACATCCACAATATTAAATAAAAAATATGACAATTCATTTAACGGGGAATCTAATCACAACAATTTGATATTACGTATTTTGATATATTTGTCTACAAATCTAATCAAATTTAAAGGATTTGACATTTTAAGAAAGTAATACACATTGTATTTTGAAACAGAGTGATTAAGTTTTTTTAATCTAACGACGCACCAAAGCGCGCCGAGTCCTTCTAGTATATCACTAAGCTCGATAGGATTGAAGGCCTTACCATCAATTGTGGTCTTCAACTGGAATTTGGTCATCCAATTTTGACTAGGTCAACAATTTCTCAGAACTCTCATGTTTAATAATTTATACAATATATTACGTTTCCTAATTTTAAAATCTTCACAATTAATTGAGGCTTCAATTTAGAATTGGGCTACACGATTTTGACCGGGTTAATAATTTCTCAAAGAGCTCTCTCATTTATTTGTTTTAAGTCTCTATGTTCCATAATTTTAAAGATCTTTCATTCGATTGGGGTATTCAAATTCGAATTTGGTTTATGATTTTGATCGGTTCAACAAATTTTCTAATCAATCATCAGCAACCGGCCTATAAAAATATACCAATCCTTCATAATAATTATGTCTCAAGATACCTCCCACGCACATGTCGACATCCTCTATTTCAACATGGCCCACCCGTGTCATCGCTTTACCCTATTTATGGCCCAAAAAATGCTTCCAAATGTGGACAACCCCAAGGCGGTGGGCTACAGGAATATAATAAACTCTTGCGGACGATAGTTTGGGACTAAAGAGAAGGTTACCTTTGAAGTGTGGATGATGAATATGGCAAAGTTTCCCAAGAGTGCAGCGGCACAGCTGCAGCACCCACTCTTCCTTTTTCCTGTTTATTTTCTCTCGTTCATCTTTCTTCATTCTCGGGTCATGTGATGCAATAGAGCAGCAGCAATGACCAATGTTTTTGCAGCTCCTTGCTCTATTCTTCCGCCGTAGAGCTGCTCTCTTCTCTCCTTATCTCTTCCTTGGTCGCAACACACTACACGAGATTTCCGAAGATAGCACATGCACATTGTACTCAAGAATTGAATCCCATCCGTTTAGAAAAGTGAATCCCCGGACCCAGGCCACAAATAGCTCTGTCATCTGTCGACCACTCCACATCAGCCAAATTTAGACATTCTATTCTATATCTTAAAATGTGAGAAGAAACTACAAGACAGAGATATAGCAACAGAAAAAACAAGGAGTTTGAATGAACTGGGGATCTCACCTTGCACGTATGATTTTTTTTCTTGCAATTACTACAAACGTGCAGTAGTGTTGCCAACTTGCCAAGCTTGCCCTGACTGATAATCACAAAGGATAAATAGGTTGACACCCTGTAGCTCAACCTGGTGTTCCTACAAGATGTGTTGATATGGATGCTGATCTTTGGATTCACGTCTATGTACATTCATTCTTTTGACTTGTTGCCAAATTATGCATCGAGGTGCTTGTGCATGAAACCTATCGCAAAAGAGCAACATGTGTGGTTGTTCTCCGGATCAACTAAAATGATAGCTTCAGTTTTTGTCTAATGATGGCGAAAACAGAAAACGGTCCTTTGTTGCTAATTTAGACTGTGCTCTCTTCCCTTCTGTTCCCTCCACTGTCCCTTAATCTTGCATTTCATCTGTGGTGGTGTATGGAACTGCATTTTGCTCTAATTATCATTTTTTTCATGCGGTCCACGGAACTGCATTTTATGCAATCTTTTATAGCCCGGCTATAGCCTTTGAGTGCTTTCCCGCTAAAACTATGCACTTTTAGTGTTAAATTAAAAATGAGGCTAATAGCGGGAGGGACGTTTTGGCTTTGGGGTCCAAATGCTCTCTATATCTTGTACGTCCAGCTGCACCTAGGGATATGTGCCATGGTCCATTTAGTGACATATACGGTGGGCTGGGAAATCGGTAATGTCTGGCACTGTGTGTATGTACGAACAGTACAACTGCAGAGGATACAAACGGGGTCAGCTTCAGGTCCACGGACGCATGACAGACGACAGGATCCCCACCCTCACCGGCTCACCGCTATGAACCTGTCTTTCAGTCCAAACCGCTGTGTATAACACAAATGATACATTCACATTTGTCCAAGCTTGTCCGAGCATATGCATGCATGGATTTGTTGCAACTTGCAAGCATCTGTCCCCTAAAAAAACAAAAAAAACTTGCAAGCATCTGTGGGCAATGTAAACTAACTAAGCACTGTGTGCTTACTCAGAGTGGTAGTATTCCACATCCTTACGCCGTCGTCGACACTCTTGCTTCCGGTGATGATGGATTTCTTCGCGCCATCGCCATGCATGGTGATGCTGCCCATTTTGTTGATGACGTTCTTGTCGTAAACACCTTCTTTAACGTGGAATCACCAGTTCTACGACAACACGTCCAAGGCGGCCTAGATGGCGAGATGTTTGTGAAGTCGCCGGTGACATCCTTGTGCACCACACTTTCTCGGCGCCATTGTGTTCTTCTTCCGCCTCGTCAACAAGTTAACGTCCTCGCTCTCGCTTGCCACCCACATGGGGAGTGGGACGTCCAGTATGGATTCGGTTTTGAGCAGGGCGGCGACGGCGACTTCCGTGCTGGATTCGGTTTTGAGCAGGGCGACGAGGCAGCGCCCTGGATGATGATGATGGTGTTGCTAGAGATCTCCCGCTCCTTGTCCATGGTCTCCTATCCTACTCTCCTTCACCTGGACGTGGAGGACGCCCTTGGGGAACATGTCGACGCGGGAGCCCTGGAAGGCTGGAACCATGGAACGTGATCACCGCACTCAGCCAGACCTGGAGTTCCTACGCCGGCCCGTAGATGTCGAGCCATTAGATGCCAGTCGGTCGTCCAGGAGCATCTTCTAGTCGCGCAGGGCGTCTTGGACTAGCGTGTCGTTGCTCTCGTGCCCGGCCTCCAGTTGCAACGACTCGTTGAAGCCGCGCTAGCTCCCGGACGACCCGGAGATCGCGGCGGTCATGGCGTGTGGCCCACGATCACCTCCGCTGCTATTACCAACTAAACCACGCATCAAGTGTGCGCACACACGCACACCCCGCACAACACACGAACGCACACTCACAGTCACAGGCCGTACAAAAGTCGGACTATGCCAATACAATGGTCAGACCATGCCCAGACACAAACACGCACGATCACACTCTCCGCGGCCCAAACCTAGCGTGCCCGACGCCGGTCACCTCCACACGGAGATGGCTTATTGCGCCAACAATCATCCCCTAATCGATGATATCGTCACGCACCTCCGGCACAAGCTGCCGCTCGCTGCCGCTGCAGCTAGCAGCCCACAGTCCCGTGCGCCGCCGTACCGCACCACTAAGCCTCCACAGTCATCGCGCCGAGCCGTCGCGACCTTTGCGTCACCATGATGGTCCTCTGTGACCTCCTCAACCGCCGTGCTCACCACGCGCACGACATCAGACCGCAAAGCCGCAGACTCGCCGCGCGTCGCGGTTGCCACGCGCTCGCCTCGCACCGCAGCCTCCGAACGCTTCTTTCTTGAAGCATGAACTCGACTCCACACGTACAACATCCCACACGACACCGCGCTCCTCATCACTGCGCGCTCTGCACGCCCTGGCTCGCGCCCACGTCGAGTACAGAGGCCATCAAGCCGGCCGGTCTCCAACATAAGGCCACAGTCACCCCACGTTACTATCGCGAACTAAACCACGCATCAAATGTGTGCACGCATGCACACCCCGCGACACACATGCATCGCACACTCACTGGCCATACATACACAAGTCGCACTATGCCTGTACAATGGTCAGACCATGCCCAGAGCACCAGACACACACGACCACACTCTCCACGGACCAGACCTCGTGCGCCCGACGTCGGTCACCACCGCACGGAGATGGTTTATTGCGCCAACAATCACCCCCTAAGCCATGACATCGTCGCGCGCCTCCGGCAAGAACTGTTGCTCGCTGCCGCTATAGCAGCCCATAGTCTCGTGCACCGCCGCACAGCGCCACTGAGCCTCCATGGTTGTCGCACCGAGCCGCTGCTACCGCAGCACCACCATGCAGGTCCTTTGCGACATCCTCGCCTCCGCGACCTCCGTGTCACACGACATCGCACGCACAACCGTGGACTAGCCGTGCGTCGCGGTTGCCATGCGCTCGCCATGCACCGCAGCCTTCGTGTCCACCATGCTCGCCGCGCTTGCCACCGCGCGCCAAGGCCCCGAACCTGGTAACTCTGACACCAATTGTTGGATTCTAGCCCTAGTTCTCTCCCTCTAGTTGCTCTCTCTCTCTCTCTCTCACTGGCTCGAACCGCGGACGAAGAAAGAAGGGAGGAGACACAGGACATGGTAGTTCGGCCGCACGAACGGCTTCTTCCTTCAAGCACGAACTCGAATCCACACGTACAACAGTACACGGTGGTTCCGGCGCACGAGCGCCCGGACGAACGGCTTCTTCCTTGAAACACGAACTCGAATCCACACGTACAACATCCCACACGACGCCGCGCTCCTCACTCCTCCACGCCCGCGCGCTCCGCACGCCCTGGCTCATGCCCACGTCGCGCACAGACACGATCAACACGGTCGGGCTCCAACAGAACGCCATGACCATCCCCCACTACTCTCGCCGATTGTTCTGGAGACCGACTGTCTCCAGGCAAAGAATCTTATTTCTCAAGGACACGCAAGCCGCTCGAGATACACTATGATGGTGGATACTATTTTGAGATCCCTACACGAGGGCAGAGAAGTGAAGATCACACATGTGAAGCGTGATCAAAATGTTGTGAGTCATTTTTTAGCTAATTTTGGTAGATGTGAGAATCGCACTGCTCTGTGGATTCGATCGGCTCTGGGTGTTGTTCCAGAACTTTGTAAAGCGGACTGTCCATTGATTGAGTAATAAAAACACCCTATTTCCCCGCAAAAAAAAGTGTGCGCACGCATGCACACCCCACGCCACACACGCACACAAACTCAGAGGCCATAGACAAGTCGGACTACGCCAGTACAATATGGTCACACCGTGCCCAGACACACACACATGACCACACACTCCATGGACCAGAACTGGCGTGCCCGACGCTGGTCACCACCACACGGAGATGGCTTATTGCGCAAACAAGAGCATGACGAGTCACTCGAGTACGTGCGCGCAACGGCGCCGCAGGCGGCAGTGACATGCATGCCTGTTGCCGCTGGTGCTGGTCCTCGTGCAGAATGCCGGCGACACAGGCCTTTGCAAGCAGCAGGAAGGTGAGAGCCAGGGGCAGCGTGGCCGCGTACGTGAACACGGTGTGCGGCAGCTATGAGCAGTGCGAAAATGGATGATGACATGAACCACACCACGTGGAACATGCCTGAGCCGCGACGACACCCGGCGCAGCAGCAGCCCCGACGAAGAAACACGATGCCACGGGCTGGGACGCGAGCACCGAGGCTGAAAACGGATCATTTCTTTCCTCTAATTTTTTCAAGCACGCCTTGCGTATATAAAGGAGAAACGGTCGTAAACATTGCTGTGTGCGTTTCTTTTAATCTCGGCCGTTAATCTTTAACACAGATTTAACTGATGTAAAGAGATGACGGATGAAAAACCATGAAATCATCCTCTCTTTAATAGTAGGTATAGAAAGTGATACTCGTCATGGGCAGTTAGGGTTATTCCCAGGCCCACCATAGTAGATGTAAGTTCCCCAGTCACCATAGTTGCCACTTTGCACATTATAGTAATTGTTCTGCTCAGTTATCAAGCCCACATCACGTGGGGGATTGAGACAGTTGGATGAATTTACCACTTGGATGTTCTTGATGTGACTCGCCTTACCGAACCCTTCATTTGGAAAGTGTCCACTGCCCATATGTGTGGATGTTTGGCCGACATCAGGTGAAAATATCTCGCCGCCCCACATAATAGTGGAGGCACTATGTGCCAAGTCAGAGAAGATGTACGATGGCCAATACCCAACATTATATCCTCCAACTTGTAGCCACCAATTACCCCCTGCTCGGTCCTACAAGGAAAAAATATATACTATAGAATAAAACACAGATGATTAAACATGAGGAGGGAATATTGTTTAAATTCTGTAAGTGTCAAAATCAAGGCCGAAAAGGGAACACTAAAGGCCAGGGTGAGCTGACAGGGATGAGTGCTTTTGTTAGTGAGCTCAAATATGATATGTATTATAGATGTGTAGCTTAATCAATTCGTGATTTAGAAGACTTGCATTGTAAAAATATGTTCCAACAACCATGAGACTAAAGCAAGGTAAATTATTTGAGCACTAAAATACTCGAGTCCGCCAATCAAACTAGAAAGAGACAGACTCAACCATCTATGTAACTGGAGAATCTACAATAATGAGACGTCCTCTTGACGATGCATGCAATCATGCATCTTTTTTTTCGAGGAATGCAATCATGCATCTAGGGTAGAAGTACGCCCTTTTATGCTACCCGAGGATCATGTGGTGGTGCGGACATCCCATAAAATTCACAAGATGTGTAACCTTTAATTGCAAATAAATGTAATATTAAAATGTCTTACCTGCTTTACCCTAGTTAAGTATGTGGCTCGTATTTATATGTCTCAACACTAACTGGGTAAGGAGTAACTTGATAGCTAGCATGACATTATTGCATTTGTGGACAATTATTAAATGTGCATAGGACAATGTCTAATGTCTAATCCATTATTGAACCAAAACAGAATAAGGAAACACAGTTTCCCAAAGAACAAGAGGTTGGCATGGATTCTCTATGCCGACTCATGAATTTGATATTTCATGCTTAATGTTGGAGTGTAAGTGAACATACGGTTTTTGGCTTGAAACTGTCGGTGCATGCAACTCAAAGCAAGAGGTCTCGAGTTTAAATCCTAGGGGATGTAATAAAATAAGAATATTTAGTAGACTCCTATTTGAACATTTTGGTGTAAGAGAACCTGCACATCACGGGGAATATTAAAGTATAAGTGAATTTCCACTTTTCCCCTATAGCTTCACAACTTTGATTGAATTGGTAGGCGCACACAACTAAAAATATTTATGATTGGAAATCTTATTCTATTTTGTTACCTTCCAAACTAAAATATCGATGTCATATTGTGTGCCACCATAGGTGGATGTTGGGGAGATACTGCCGCCAATTGTGATTTGATTTCTTGTTTGGATGAACCCTGAGCATAATAGGTTGTAACATCCTGTAGTTTGATACGCATCACGCTACAATATTCCATACAATAGAAAGTTAGTATTTTAGTATTATTCCAAACCTTAGGAAAGGTCCCAATACTATCATTTATCAAGATAAAATGGAATATGAAGTTTATCTTACGGTCCAGTAGATGAAGAGTCTGGTATTGCTATCACCATATAGATTTGGATAAACCTACAATATTTGTAGAGAGCATAAGGCCGTTAGGCACAATGAAAGATAAGGCACAACTGACTAGACCATTACAAAATGTTTTTGACTTGTATAATAGCTATGTCTAAGCATGACGACATGGGATTTATTAATTAGGTGGAAGAGATACATAGATATATAATTGATACACCCACACACACAAAGACGGAGGAGAGAGAGAGAGAGAGAGAGAGAGAGAGAGAGAGAGAGGGAGGGGGGGTTGAGGTTTTTTGTTTGCTACAGCAAACAAAAACAAGCAAGAATAAGTCTTTGTAGACAGCTTGTTTCTTCCTTCCTTCCATTGCAATTATCCAAATACAGTGTGATGCCATGCCAAAAAGGGCACCAATATGAGAAATGCCCATGGAATCTCCCTCTTTTTACTCCTTTCTCCAAATTCTTTATTCCAATCCCTCGTTAGTTGCATCTTATCCCTTCAACACATGTGATGGCTCATAGAATTTTGGTTGCTTGTTTGTTTAGTTGAGTCCTTTTAAATGTTCACGCTATACATGCTTATATATGTAGTAAATTCCTTTATAATATTGATGATATAGTTTTCCTATAGCACTTAATAGTGTCAAAAATAATTTCACATGCCTAATGTACCTCACTAGTCCATGAACCCATGCTCCCACAGGGGCATATGAGACTTAAGTATTTTATAAGATACAGAAGAATTGGATGTTCGTGGATAAAATTTGAGGTCCATGGCTAATCAAATTTCTTATCCTATTTTTCACAATCTTGTATATATACCATGCAATTTTATCCTGGTAAAAAAGACTTCTATTACAAACCAATTTTCACATCCTGATTGATAGTTTTTCCAACTTGCATTCCGGCCCTTTATGTTTTTTATAGGTGCTAATTTGAAAACTTAGCTTGAGTTATGTCAGCTCTTGTTGTAGCCATCCATCATGGTTTCATTAGTTCAAATTCTGGCTTCCTAGTTTAATCCGCTATAACTTTATTTATCCATGTGTTTAGTTGAAACAAAAATATATTATATTATGCACTCCACTATCTATTAGTAAAGTGTTATGAGCAAACATTTTAGCCAACACCACGGTAACGGAGAAGTTGTATTTCCACTATCAAAGATTGGTAAGTGGCATAATTAAAAAATAAAGTTTTTGTGTTACAATGTAAATATGTTACAACAATTTAATATGAATACAGTATATTATCTATAATTACATTTTTTGGCCATAAAGCATTAATATACTTTAACCCAAGTTGTTATTGTCATTCATTAAATATAAGAGGTAGATTAAATATGTTGACTATCATTACAGTAACCCTAAATAGTAATCTCAGTTACTTCAGGTCAGGTTTACTAAAGCTTAGCAATTCATGAATTGTGATTACTCAATATTCCAATTGATTTAGTTGTGTGGTAAACTCCTTTTTATAATTAAATATTAATACATGTTTTCTTTAATAATATCAATTGATAAAATGGGCATGTAGAAAGAAAAATGTTATTTACAGTTTAAGATGTCTACATGTCCTTAGGTATTAGAAAAATGTTGCAAGCACAACTAATGAGAAAGAACAAACTTTACGAATGGACAACCTAGTCTAGCTCATTCTTATGTTCTGGCTCTTTCAAAGCACATATATCATGCACGGATGCTAAAAGGTTGAGTTTAATAGATCTTTTATGATGGTGGATTTAACGTTTAACTCTGAGGTCTCACCTGCCATCCTACTTCAATGGTATTGAGGTTGTTGCCATTGTAGGAACCCGCAGTGATCCAAAGCTGTGTTAAACTGAAGTCATTGGCCCTGGCAATCGCTGGTTTCCACATATTGAAGGTGCCTTTGCTTCCGTAGCACTTATCGTACCGTGCAGATGCGGCGGCATACTGCTTAATGGGAGAGAAACAAAGTTAAATGTGTAAATATCAAAATAACTATAGTACCAATCTAAGAAGAAGATTATTAATCATATATTCTTAAATGGTGTTTTACCTGGTGGCCCCTTAATATATTGGGTGTGTTAGTGTCATTGATTGGATTGACAAGTGGGATGCTCCTACGCATCTTCGTGCCAAACCTCCAAACTGAACTGGCCCTCAAGACATGCTCCTCCTTGGTCCTTCGTATTGGTATGGTGTCCTTAGGACACTTTCCATTTTGATGCCATGTTTGGGTGATTAGATGGGGTGTGATATTGGAATGATGTTGCATGCCTTTTGGGTTGTAAGAAGGACACATCTGAAAATATGACAATAACCGAGTGATATCCTGATACGTGAGTGTGATATATGGGGCACTGCAACTTCTTATAATCAATCGTTATATGAAAATGAAAGATGTGCCAAATATTACCTGTATAGTATGGTTCTTGAGGAGAGGATGGTCGAATGCAGGTTGTTCGCTGATATGCACACAATCCATGATATCTCCATCCGGGCTCTGTTAATTTCTAGGAATTAATTATTGTAACAAGATAGGAAAAATAGATAATAGTGCAAGCAAACTAGAAAAAAATAGATCTTTCCTACATTCTACTTATGGACAATGAATAATATAGAATAGGATAATGTGATTTGTTTTTGGTGACTGCATAAAATATCTACTCGTTGTATTCATTTAATTTTGTTAAAATGAATAGGGTTCAATATATTAGATTAAATTCATATGTTAGTAAATATAACAAAGATTGGACACGCCTCTACCCCGACCTCGACGGCGACTACACCGGCCATCTTCGACTGTGCGACGAGGTTTGGCAGGCGACGCTCCGTCCGACGCTGCTTTAATGCCACTCCGCTCGCACACCCACCGCCGGCCGTCGCTGCCACTTCTTCGAGCGGAACCGAGCCTACGGCTACACACTAAGCAGGCTTCACGCATGTCGCTAGTCAGTGCGCTGGTTCGGCCGTGGTCCACGCTGTTCGTGCATGGTGGCTGCTCCTGCATGTTGAGCGTTGCTCGTGCATGCACGTTAGTTGGTCATGCAGCGTCCCGTGTGCTGGAGGCAGCTCGCGTGCGTACGCGTCCACGCTTCTGCGCGTCAGGCTGCCAAACGCACGTCGTCCGGCCTGATCAACCGCACCTGTGCGCGTCTGTGCCGAATTCCGTAAAGATCGTCAATGAGTATGTTCACCGATCGAGCAATGGATTGTTACTGTGTCGTCCCATCGGTCGCAGCACCGCCGTTCCATGGTATTTCCTACGCATGCATTGATCCGCGTGCTGCCGCTGCGTTGCCACTCAGGTCGTAGTGCCGCGACCCGCGGTCCACCTTCGTCTCGTGGTCGTTCGCTTCAGGTCGTCTCCATGGCTGCACCGACCTTCCCGCTGCCGCTGCGTTGCCTCATTAGGCCTTAGAGAGCGTGGCACGCGGTCTTCGCCGCCTCACCATGGTTCTTCCCGTGGTTGCACCGACCCGCATGTTGTCGCTGCATCGTCCCTTTGGGCCATAGTGCCGCGGCTCGCGGTGCACCGCCACCAACCGTCCCGGTGGCTGCACCGACCCTCGGGGGCTGCTGTGTCGCCCCATCGGGCTGTAGTGACCGTAGCATGCGGTCCTTGCCGCCGCCCTGAGGTCTTCCCCGCCGTTGCCCCAACCCGCGCGTTGGCGCTGCATCACCCCTTCGAGGCGTAGTGACGTAGCACGTTGTCCACTTCGCTGTCCACGTGCATCGACTTTTGTGTGGTATGTGCCGTAACACCTTCCTTAGCGTGAGAACGTAGCGTTTGCACATGTGTTCGTCACGTTGCCGGGTTCTGCCTTGCCTACTTCGAGCACCTTCGCCACTCTCCTAACCTAGCCGCCGTCGCTCTTCTTTCCGATCCACAGCGATTACCTTGACACCGGCCACCCCGACTCAACATCGACCACGGCGTCCCTCGCACGGCTTCCTCGACCACGGGTACATCATCCTACGCTCTCGGGCTACATCGACACCAGCGTAAAGGGCTATCACCTCGCTTGAGCAACTCGTCGGTTTTCTCTACAGTCAATGCGTCCGCCACGCGACACCGTCTGCGGTGCTACCGTTTATGACTGCGGGGGATGTCAGTCCATCGCTGCTATTCTGTTCAGTCTAACCGTCCACAACGCTTTGTTGTTCGCAAAGCTATCACTATGGTTGCGGGGATGTTAGATATATATTTTGTAGTTAGAGATTGCCAGGGATTAGATAGAATATTTCCATCTTATCTCTAGGAGGTGTCTTGCCCTTCAACTCTTGTGCTCAATATATACTCGCACTCGAGGTTTGATAATATATACATTGTGTTACGCCAATCCTTATCTATCCCTTCTACATTCCCAATTTCTTTGCATGCATCTGCATGGTTTGTAAGACTGAGCGACGTTAAACACTTACAAGAACACGCAAGCTAATGATAAACAAGGATCAAATAAATGCAAGCTACTCCAGTTAAACATGCATGTGTGCTGAGCAACGCATAACACCAGAGAAGCAAGACTTCCATCGTACAATCAAACCGAACGTGAAAGTACGCGGCATAACTACATATGTACCTGAATGCTTGCGACAGGAGGCTTATTGAGCCGCCTGAGGAGGCTTCCCACCTCCCGCCGCCGCTGCACCAAATTCCCGGCTGACATCTTCCGGGCTGCCGTCGCCCGGCCCTCCATGAAGAGAAACGTAAGAGCCACAACGAGCGCGACCAAGCACGCTCGCGTCACCGCCACTGTGCTAGCTATCTGCAAGCCTGTTGGTGTAGGTTCTCCTAGATTCGGCTGCCGTGCTATATATGAGTGATCGAGAGGAGGCGGAGCGTCCTGGCGTTTTATATGGCCAGCCGAGAGTGCAGACGATCGACGTCTCCGTCGGCCTTGTTGGAATACCTATAGGACTACTACTAGGAACTTGGAGTCCATGATGCACACGGCCTTGATGGCCATGACGGAATCGGTCCGTTCTGTAAACGATCTCTGGTCGTGGATCGATCTATTGCAATATAAATATACGGCAAGGTGATCCCAAGGGAACATCACGCCTGAATGAATCATCTCTTGTTTCTTGCAGGCTTGACCTCGCCACCGTATATTTTAGTTGCGGCCGTTAAAGCTTCGCATGGTCGAAGAGCTTCAAATGGAGTGAGCACTCACATTATCACAGTACACAATCCTAGCTCGGCGAGGAGGACAATGAAGCTCAATGAAAAACTGGCAGAGCCAGCACGACTCAGCCACACAGTTAGCGACCGCGCGGTACTCCGCCTCGGTACTGGATCGGGACACCGTGTGTTCTCGCTTGGAGGACCAAGAGACGAGGTTGGAGCCGAGGAACACGCAGCAGCCCGAGGTGGCACGACGGGTGTCAGGACAGCCGGCTCAGTCGGCATCACTATAAGCAAGGAGATAATGCGAGGACGAGCGGTAGAGCTGAAGCCCACAGTGTGTGGTGCCACGAAGCTAGTGAAGAACCCGCTTAAGCAGCTGGTAGTGACCATCCATAAGGACATGCATGACGAGACAAAGCTGCTGCATGGCATACGAAAGATCAGGACAGCGATAGTGTGTGGGATCGTAGTGGCGGATATCTTACTACTAGTGTCGACAGGGGTGGAAATGGGCTTGCAGTTAAGCATGCCGGCGCGATCTAAAATCTCAAGCGCATACTGCTCCTGAGAGAGGAAGAGACCAGCAGCGGAGCGGTGCACATTCACCCCAAGAAAGTGATGGATATCACCGAGATCACTCATGAAGAACTCACCGGCAAGGGATTCGACAAGCGACTGAAGCAGGCTGGTGGTACTGACGGTGAGGATGATGTTGTCGACATAGAGCAAGAGATAGACGACAGAGGTGCCACGGTGGAGAATGAAAAGTGAGGTGTCACACTTCGAGGACCTGGTTATAACAGACTAAGAGACAAGCATCAATACAATGTGTAGATGTACAACGTTACAGTTCAACAAACGGGACACATTGGAGGCATGGGCGCAGCTACAGAAGGACATGGATATCCATATGTACACCCAATAATTTTGGTAGAAGCCCCTCGTTCTGTTAGGTCTTCACGTTTTCCTTTTTTTTTTAGGATAGGTTTATCTACGGACGCATGGAGACCTGACAGTTCTAGAGCTATGGGCCCATTGAAAGCATTGAGTATGACATTTTTTGTGGAGTATTATTCCGAAGTAAATGTCTATGTGACTACTATGTTTATCCTACTCCAAATCATACATAGATCTTGTAGTTAGAGCTGTGCCAAATTGGATTTTATTGCAGTCCTTTCCACCACCTGCTACTCTACAAACTTAATTTTAAGAAATATTTTTATGTTTTCATTGAAAACATCTAAAATAATAATTAATCAAAGTTTGAAGTGTTTTATGGTATGTAGACATACAATATTTACAATATACCTAGTATTGACAATGGGAGCTAGATGGTAACACTACTGCACAAACTATTTGCAGTGATGTTTTTTATTTATTTGTAGGCTAGATGCAATATTTTTTGTCCCGTCTCTAACTAGGGGTTATGAAAACCGCCTTATTTGTAGTACCCCAGAATTCGTCACAGTAACCGGTTCAATTTACAAGGGAGATTCGTATGGTGGATCACCCAATAGAAATGGAATCAATTTCTAAGTGTAAATGCAGAAATATATCTACAAAAGGGCCAAAAATAGAGAACACTTCCGTGTGCTAGCATCTACCACACTTAATTATAACAGTAGTTCGAAGAATGTTTTGAGCTGGTGTCATTTCTGGCCCCTACGAACTTTTGGAGCTAGAACAATGAGCCCATTAAAGGCATCCATTTGGGATTTTTTTTGCTATTCTGCTAATGTGTATGTTTATCCACTTTGTTTTATCTTTAAAACTCCAAATCATGCATGAAATTTGGAGCTGGAGAGCTGCTTTCCAACAAATACTACTCTCCATCGATCATTTATTTCCAAATTATGAAGCGTTTGCGCCATGGGATCCTGAGTCACAAATCGTCTTCAATGTTGTGGACAATATGTTAGATGTCTTCACTTCATGGGCTAAAATGGATGGGCAAGTAAGTGCATGACACCAAACCTAATGGACAATGGGGTGTCCATCCTTAAACATGCGGACATGGCATGGCCAAGACATTTGATACGAAACTAACATTATACCTCTGCGTGAAGCTCTTTGGCCTCAAGATCAATGTCCACAAGAGAGAGCTCAATTACTTTGGTAAGGCTAAATAAGTATTTGTATGTGCAACATGGTTGTGAAATTGCCTAACTCCAATTTCGATATTTTGGTATCCCTCTCCATCATTTTAAGATTCTGAACAAGGAGTGGAAGTGTACTAAGGACCTGTTTGAAAAAAGCCCAATTGTTTAAAAGTATTGGATTCATGCACCGACCAGTTACTCAAAAGTCTAAACAGATGAAGAGAGATGGGCAATATGTTTCAATACCCCCTCATGTCTAGGCTTATTTAGTTCGCATACATGGGATCGATGTAGACCTCAGAATAGTTTTTACGATACTGAGCTTGCAGGCCTTGAACTCAAGACCTCTTGACACGGTTACTATAACGAATTCATGCACTGACGAGTTGCTCCAAAAGTGTGAACTGATGAAGACAGATGGGCAATGTATTTCGACGAAGGAAGCTCACTTCCTACTAGGGTGCCTTATCCTTATTACAGTTATTGTCACTTAGCTATTGTTTACGTTATACTCCTTTGAGATACCTAAAGGGGCAAGGAAACTATTAAATTAATACATGTCCATGTTTGTTCTTGCAAAGTGTCGGACACAAACAAAGGAAAATATTAAATTAATACTATAATACCCTTTACCAACTAATGACAAAGCCAAAAATTAACATTCTAGAAAAGGTAAGACGAAAGTCATGGAGGATTCTCGGGTAGAGGTTTTTTTATTGGTCGGGAGTGCCCAGGACACATGATTTTGCGAAGGTACCTAGCTGGGGGATTGATACTCACTAGCATAGGGTGTATTTTGTAGATATTTTCAATAACTAAGATTGTCAAACCAATGAGTAGGAGAAGAAATTAGTTTGTAGAAATAAATAGGATGATGCAAAAGCCACCAACTAAGTGAAAATCATTTGTTTGATTGATTCCATAGTTGTAAGTAATTAAATGACAATAAAAGTTAGTTGAATGCAGAAGTGACAAAGGTGCTTAGGAAGACTAGATCATTCTCAAGGTTGTGGAATATTGGCCTAGATGTCATGTATTTGATTGTTTGATCCGTGTCATGTGGATAGAGCCTAAGCTAAAATTTTGCAAACCAATGACTAACATGTCCTTATCATTATACACCCACCTTCCAACCCGGCTAACTACTAAATATAATGAAGGCATGACTAACCATAGTTTTATGTTTTGGGTCCCTATGTAATGATACGTCTGCAACGTATCTACTTTTCCAAACATTTTTGCCCTTGTTTTAGACTCTAATTTGCATGATTTGAATGGAACTAACCCGGACTGACGCTATTTTCAGTAGAATTGTCATGGTGTTCTTTTTGTGCAGAAATAAAAATTCTCGAAATGACCTGAAACTTCACGGAGTCACTTTTTGAAATTAATAAAAAATACTGGCGAAAGAATCAACAGAAGGGGACCCACACCCTATCCATGAGGGTGGGGGCGCCCCCCCTACGGCGCGCCGCCTGCCTCGTGGGCCCCCTGGACCTCCACCTACCTCAACTCCAACTCCATATATTCACTTTCGGGGAGAAAAAAAATTAGAGAGAAGGATTCATCACGTTTTACGATACAGAGCCGCCGCCAAGCCCTATTCTTCCTCGGGAGGGATGATCTGGAGTCCGTTCGGGGCTCCGGAGAGGGGAATCTGTCACCATCGTCATCATCAACGATCCTCCATCACCAATTTCATGATGATCACCGCCATATGTGAGTAATCCCATCATAGGCTTGCTGGACGGTGATGGGTTGGATGAGATTTACCATGTAATCGAGTTACTTTTGTTAGGGTTTGTCCCCTAGTATCCATTATGTTCTAAGATGTTGCTATGACTTTGCCATGGTTAATGCTTGTCACTAGGGTCCGAGTGCCATGATTTCAGATCTGAACCTATTATGTTTTCATGAATATATGATTGTTCCTGATCCTATCTTGCAAGTTATAGTCAGTTACTACGTGTTATGATCCGGCAAACCCCAGAGTGACAATAGTCAGGACACTTCCCGGTGATGACCGTAGTTTGAGGAGTTCATGTATTCATTAAGTGCTAATGCTTTGGTCCGGTACTCTATTAAAAGGAGGCCTTAATATCCCTTGGTTTCCAATAGGACCCCTCTGCCACGGGAGGGCAGGACAAAAGATGGCATGCAAGTTCTTTTCCATAAGCATGTATGACTATATTCGGAATACATGCCTACATTATATTGATGAACTGGAGCTAGTTGTGTGTCACCCTATGTTATGACCATTGCATGATGAATTACATCTGAAATAATTATCCATCACTGATCCATTGCCTACGAGCTTTTTCATATATTGATCTTTGCTTAGTTACTTTTCTGTTGCCACCGTTACGATTGCTACAAAGCTGCTACTGTTACTTTTGCCACCGTCACCGTTACTTTCATACTACTTTGCTACTAAATACTTTGTTGCAGATATTAATTCTTTCAGGTGTGGTTGCATTGAGAACTCAGCTGGTAATACTTGAGAATATTCTTTGGCTCCCCTTGTGTCGAATTAATAAATTTGGGTTGAATACTCTACCCTCGATAACTGTTGCGATCCCCTATACTTGTGGGTTATCAACACCTTTTTCTGGCGCCGTTGCCGGAGAGCATAGCTCTATTCTTTGAGTCACTTGGGATTTATATCTGTTGATCACTGTGAGGAATTTGAAAGATCAAAGAACCAAGATTTTTTCCTCAACTATGAGGGGAGGTAAGGAACTGTCATCTAGCTCTGCACTTGATTCCCCTTATGTTTTGAGTAAACTTTCGACACCTACACCTGCTATTGATTCTGATATGTCGCGTATTATTGATGATGCCAGTTCTACTATGCATGATGCTTATGATGATACTACTTCTCTGTTTGATAATAATGTGCCACTAGGTGAATTTTTTGATGAACAACTTGCTAGGGTTAGAGAGAATGAAATTACTGAAACTGATGATATTAATGAAAGTGATGATGAAGATTCTCCCCCTAGATATGAATTGCCTGTTGTACCTGAGAGTTACGTTATGGATGAAGAAACTGCTAGAGACTTTCTTTCTTGCAATGATAGATATGATCTTAAGAAACGGTTAGCTAAGATGAAATAAAAGTCTTTGAATGCTACAATGCAATATATATGATCTTGCTTTTGCTACTTCACCTATCTGTATTACTAACTAGATGATACCCCGCGCGTTGCTGCGGGAATTTGTTGCTATATATTTTAATGCGATTTGGTTGAATGAAATTTTGCCAAGGTAATTTGTTCTCTTTAGCAAACCAAAATACTGAGATCCATGAAATAATAATGCAATCTTGCTAACAAAATGGTGAAATATGAGTTTACCTCTAGTGGGTAGTAAGAGGCCATAAAAATTAGCTAGTCATCAATATTACGTCTGTGGCATTAGCTGTAATATAAAGAACTCTGTCTATGTGCACACCATTGTAAATTATACTGAATGTACATTAAAATAGCTGTAAATATTTTTTTCAATTTAAGTTAAAAAGAATTACAAATTCCATGCACCATAAAGACTTAACTTACGTATTCTCATCTATCAGATCAGAGGACAGAGAGTTAGCCTTCCATCCCAACATGAAACTGCAATGCAACATCGTGTGGAAAATGTCCAAATGGGAACTGAAAAAGGGGGATGAGGAAGAATAAATTCCCTAAATAAGAAACAACATTCGAACATAAAAAACATGTGCATCCTGATGCTTACAAAATGTAGAAGACTTTACATCGCCTCTGTTTGTGCTAAGAGAAACCTCATATTTTGGCTCATATACGTCAAACAAATTCAGTTAAGAAAGACCTCAGACGCATAGTAGATCCAACAAGAAAGCATGTGAGCTAATGTCAGGGATGACTTGCCTGACATTGAAGTGGGGAGAACTTAAACGACAATGTCACCAGTCCGCTATAGCGCCCCGGGTGACGTCATCGAGTACGCCGGCAGTTCGATCTGCTAAAAATTGATGTGTAGACACCTCTATTTTGTGCTTGATTAGCCTTATAGATTGGGATTGCTGGTTGTAGCACACATATATGCTGAGAAGATTTTTAAGGCTTGGGATATAAGAACTTGGGGTCGGAGCATGGTGTGTTAAGGGATGACGAATAAGGTTGAACTTTACCTCTGCAAATGGGAGATTGGACTCGGTAGGAGACTGTAGTTGGACGACAGTCGGCAAGAGCGCAAATCTCGTTTCATCAGAACTCCCCACATGACGATGGACTCGAGTTGGTCCCCCGTCCCATCCATGGGGACGCGCCCGGCTGCCGGCGGTACTCAGAGGCCGGACGGGGAGCACACAGACACCGCGCTACGCAGATGGGCGACTTCAGCGGCAGCAAGCTCAGATGTTGCTGCGGCAGCACGTTGGGGAGATGCGATCCTCCCATCCCCTGCCTGCGGCCACTCCTTCTATATCCTCCTCCATCCTCCTCCTATCCCTTCTGCGTCGAGCAAGATTTGAAAGGGGATGAGGATGCAATGTTGAGGCACTTGCCATGATTTGGAGAGGCGATCAGTCATGTCTCTTCGGATGCTTGCATTAGTTCCAGAACATATGAGCCGTCGCAAGATCGCGAGTCATATGGGCATGCGAGACAACGCAGTAGTATGCGGCTCGGGAACGTGACTCACCGAGGTTGCCTCTAATTTTATTAACAAAAACCGTGAAGCTGACAGAAGATAAATTAAATCATCACAAAAATAAGATGATGTGGCTAGACTAATGAGGTGGAGTGAGGTGAGTGGCTGCATGTTGAATGGTGATGTGGATAGCTTGCATGTCAAGAGAAATAAGATAGTGGGGATCAACTATTTAGGTATTATAGATAAGGATTATGAATTCTCTGTTGATTCTGAGTTAATTACTTTGCTTGAATCTGATCCTTTCTATGGCTATGAATCTGAAACTGTTGTGGCACATCTTACTAAATTGAATGATACAGCCACCCTATTTACTCATGAGGAAAAAATTCGCTATTACTATATTCTTAAATTGTTTCCTTTCTCGTTAAAGGGTGATGCTAAGATATGGTTTAATTCTCTTGCTCCTAGTTGTGTGCGTAGTCCCGAGGATATGATTTATTACTTGTCTGCAAAATATTTTCCCGCTCATAAGAAATAAGCTACCTTGCGGGAAATATTTAGTTTTTGTGCAAATTGAAGAAGAGAGTCTCCCACAAGTTTGGGGGAGGCTTCTTCAGTTACTTAATGCTTTGTCTGATCATCCTCTCAAGAAAAATGAAATACATGATATCTTTTATAATGGACTAACCGATGCTTCTAGAGAACACCTGAATATAGTTGTGTTGGTTGTGTTTTTAGGGAAAGAACTGTTGAGCAAGCTGAATTGCTATTAAATAATATATTGAGTAATGATAATGATTGGACACTTCCCGAATCAACTCCTAAGCCAACTCCGAAAAAATGGGTATTCTATTTCTTAGACCTGAAGATATGCAAGAGGCAAAGAAATCTATAAAAGAAAAAGGTATTAAAGCTGAAGATGTTAAGAATTTACCGCCTATTGAAGAGATACATGGTCTTGATAACCCGACACAGGTAGTAAAGGTAAATTCTCTCTATATATTTGATAAGTGTGAAATCCCATCTACTAAGTTTGCTAGTCAAGCTTGGATGAGTTTGATAATTTTATTGTTAAACAAGAAGACTTCAATGCTTATTTTGGTAGACAATTGAAACACCTCTTCGGTCAATAACCAATAGCGGAACCTGGATGCTCATATTGGTTCCCACATATTCTACAAAGATCTTTATCGGTCAAACCACAATGTCAACATAGTTATTCCCTTTGTCATCGGTATGTTACTTGCCCGAGATTCGATTGTCGGTATCTGCATACCTCACTACTAGGAAAAGGCCTGCTAGTGACGCACCTGTTTGGGCTACTAATGGCGCACTACAAGTGCACCACTAGCATCACGCCATTAGAATTTTTTACTAATGGCGCAGTACTGGTGCACCATTAGTATCTGGTATACTAATGGCACACAAGGCAGTGTGCCATTAGTATATCACACGGTGTGCCATTAGTATGCCTCCCAGGGGCCATATTTACCCATGTGCTCTTGCTTACTAATGGCGCACTTGTAGATGATGCGCCATTACTAACAATTTCTTTTCAAAAAAATTCAGAATTTTCTTTTTCAAAAAAATTTCAATTTTTTTTCATTTTTTTCTTAATCTCGGATCACTATGGCCTAATCTCGGGCATGCCATTAGATTTTTTTACTAATGGCGCACTACTGGTGCGCCATTAGTATCTGCTATACTAATGGCGCACCAAGCAGTGCGCCATTAGTATATCACACGGTGCGCCATTAGTATGCCTCCCAGGGGGCCATATTTACCCATGTGCTCTGGCTTACTAATGGCACACTTGTAGATGATGCGCCATTCCTAACAATTTCATTTCAAAAAAAATTTAGAAATTTTTTTTCAAAAAAATTTCAATTTTTTTTGTTTTTCCTCTTAATCTCGAGTCACTATGGCTTAATCTCCAGTCAAATCGCACTCCGTGGTCAAACTTCCTGAAAGGTCACCCATCCTCACACTACTCCAGCCCAAGCACGCTTAACTTCAGAGTTCTATCCAACCCTAGCACCAACTCACTTAACACACACTTGATGATATATCTAGCATATCAATCCTATTAAACCTTGTTGATGTCTAGGACTTTGTTCATGTTCATGAGTGTGATGAAATTTTGAAAAAATATTTCAAACTTCCGTTCATATTACGTATCATATTTTGAAAAAAATTCCCCAAAAAAATTCAAAACTAATTTTTTTTCTGTTACTAGTGGCACACCTAGCAAATGGTGCGCCACTAGTAAGTTTGAATTTTTTTGCCTCTAGATCTTGAAAGCCCCGTAACTTTTTTCTGTTAGGTTTTTGAGGATTTTGGAAATGTTTAATGGGGGTTCCCCCCAGTTAAATTAGGATGTAACTTTTCGAGTAGATGATTTTTCATATAAAAACGTTTTAATCCGAGTTCGTATGCAAAAGGTATGCCCATTTTACAAATTCCAGAGAGATTTTGCAAATAAAGTCGAAATTCATATTTGTAAATTTTCCCAACAAATAGACCACATATCACATGGGAAACTTATTTTCTTTTATTTTTTTGACATTTCCATCATTTTCTTTTATTTATTTTTTAAAACTAAAAAGGCGGTCCACTAGGGGAGGGGGTGCATTCGGTGGAATTTTTGGTCAAAGTTAGTAATGGCGCACCGTGGGTGTGGTGCGCCATTACTAACTTTGAAAAAAAGTAAAAAAAAATTGTTAGTAGTGGCGCACCGGGGGTGTGGTGCGCCATTACTAGTTAAACTAGTAATGGCGTACTATCCCCTGGTGCGCCATTACTAGTTTTGAAAAAAAATAAAAAAATTTGTTAGTAGTGGTGCACTGTGTATGTGGTGCGCCATTAGTATTTGGATTTTAATGGCGTACCTATATATGGTGCGCCACTGCTATATAGCAGTGGCGCACCACACATGTGGTGCGCCATTAGTGTCCATTTTATCTATAGCCGTTTTCCTAGTAGTGTCTAGTTCAATCTCGTTACCGGCAAGTCTCTTTACTCGATCAGTAGTGCATCATCCCGCAACTAACTCATTAGTCACATTGCTTGCAAGGCTTCATATGATGTGCATTACCGAGAGGGCCCAGAGATACCTCTCCGATACTCGGAGTGACAAATCCTAATCTCGATCTATGCCAACCCAACAAACACCTTTGGAGCTACCTGTAGAGCATCTTTATAATCACCCTGTTACGTTGTGACGTTTGATAGCACACAAGCTATTCCTCCAGTGTCCGAGAGTTTCATAATCTCATAGTCGGAGGAATATATATTTGACACAAAGAAAGCAGTAGCAATAAAACTGAACGATCATAATGCTAAGCTAACAGATGGGTCTTTTCCATCACATCATTCTCATAATGATGTGATCTCGTTCATCAAATGACAACACATGTCCATGGCTAGGAAACTTAACCATCTTTGATCAACAAGCTAGTCAAGTAGAGGCATACTAGGGACACGGTGTTTTGCCTATGTATTTACACATGTATCAGTTTCTGCTTAATATAATTCTGGCATGAATAATAAATATTTAGCATGATATAAGGAAATATAAAATAACAACTTTATTATTGCCTCTAGGGCATATTTCCTTCAGTCTCTCACTTGCACTAGAGTCAATAATCTAGTTCACATCGCCATGTGATTTAAAACCAATAGTTCACATCTGTATGTGATTAACACCCATAGGTCACATCACCATGTGACTAACACCCATAGGGTTTACTAAAGTCAATAATCTAGTTCACATTGCTATGTGATTAGCACCCAAAGAGTACTAAGGTGTGATCATGTTTTGCTCGTGAGAGAAGTTTAGTCAACGGGTCTGCTACAGTCAGAGTCGTATGTTTTTTGCAAATTTTCTATGTCTACAATGCTCTGCATGGAGCTACTCTAGCTAATTGCTCCCATTTTCAATATGTATCCAGATTGAGACTCAGAGTCATCTAGATCGGTGTAAAAGCTTGCATCGATGTAACTGTTTACGACGAACTCTTTATCACCTCCATAACCGAGAAATATTTTTTAGTCCTCTAAGGATAATTTTGACTGCTTTCTAGTGATCTACTCCTAGATCACTATTGTACCCCTTGCCAAACTCATTGGCAAGGCACACAATAGGTCTGGTACACAACATGGCATACTTTATAGAACCTATGACTGAGGCATAGAGAATGACTTTCATTCTCTCTCTATCTTCTGCCGTGGTCGGGATTTGAGTCTGACTCAATTTTTACACCTTGTAATTCAGGCAAGAACTCCTTTTTCACTGATCCATTTTTCACTCTTTCAAAATCTCGTCAAGGTATGTACTCATTGAAAAATTCTTACCAAGAGTCTTGATCTATCTCTATAGATCTTGATGCCCAATATGTAGGCAGCTTCACCGAGGTCTTTCTTTGAAAAAAAATCCTTTCAAACACTCCTTTATGCTTTTCAGCAAATTCTACCTCATTTCCGATCAACAATATGTCATTCACATATACTTATCAAAAATGTTGAAGTGCTCCCACTCACTTTCTTGTAAATACAAGTTTCTCTGGAAATCTGTATAAAACTATATGCTTTCATCAACTCATCAAAGCGTATATTCCAACTCCGAGATGCTTGCACCGGTCCACAGATGGATCACACTAGAGCTCGCACACTTTGTTAGCACCTTTAGGATTGACAAAACCTTCTGGTTGCATCATATATAACACTTCTTTAATAAATCCATTAATGAATGCTGTTTTTGACATCCATTTGCCAGATTTCATAAAATATGGCAATTGCTATCATGATTCGGACGGACTTAAGCATCGCTACGGTTGAGAAAATCTCATTGTAGTCAACACCTTGAACTTGTCGAAAACCTTTTTGCGACTAGTCGAGCTTTATAGATAGTAACACTTACCATCAGCGTCCGTATTCCTCTTGAAGATCCATTTATTCTCAATGGCTTGCCGATCATCGGGCAAGTCCACCAAAGTCCACACTTTGTTCTCATACAAGGATCATATCTCAGATTTCATGGCCTCAAGCCATCTGTTGAAATCTGGGCTCATCATAGCTTCTTCATAGTTCGTAGGTTCGTCATGTTCAAGTAACATAACTTCCAGAATAGGATTACTGTACTACTGTGTGGATAATGCTCTGGTTGACCTACGAGGTTCTGTAGCAACTTGATATGAAGTTTCATGATCATTATCATTAGCTTCCTCTCCAGTTGGTGTAGGCATCACGGGAACGGATTGCTCGGACGAGCTACTTTCCAAATTGAGAGCTGGTACAATTACCTCATCAAGTTCTACTTTCCTCCCACTCACTTCTTTCGAGAGAAACTCCTTCTCTAGAAAGGTTCCATTCTTAGCAACAAAAATCTTTCCTTCGGACTTGTGGTAGAAGGTGTACCCAATTGTTTCCTTAGGATATCCTATGAAGATACGCTTCTCCGATTTGGGTTCGAGCTTATCGGGCTGAAGCCTTTTTACATAAGCATCGCATCCACAAACTTTAAGAAACGATGGCTTAGGTTTGTCACCAAACCACAGTTCATATGGTGTCGTCTCAACGGACTTTGACGGTGCCCTGTTTAAAGTGAATGCAGCTTTCTCTAATGCATAACCCGAAAACGATAGTGATAAATCCGTAAGAGACATCATAGATCGCACCATATCCAATAAAGTGTGGTTCCAACATTCCGACACACCATTACGCTTTGGTGTTCCAGGTGGCGTGAGTTGCGAAACTATACCACATTGTTTTAAATGAAGGCCAAACTCGTAACTCAAATATTCTCCTCCACGATCAGATCATAGAAACTTGATTTTCTTGTTACGATGATTCTTCACTTCATTCTGAAATTCTTTGAACTTTTCAAACATTTGAGACTTGTGTTTCATTAAGTAGATATACCTGCTGAAATCATCTGTGAAGGTCAGAAAATAACGATACCCGCCACGAGCATCAACACTCATTGGACCGCATACATCGGTATGTATTATTTCCAATAAGTCACTAGCTCGCTCCATTGTTCCGAAGAACGGAGTTTTAGTCATCTTTCCCATAAGGCAAGGTTCGCAGGTATCAAATGATTCATAATCAAGTGATTCCAAAATTCCATCTTTATGGAGTTTCTTCATGTGCTTTACACCAACATGACCCAAATGGCAGTGCCACAAGTATGTTGCACTATCATTATCAAATTTGCATCTTTTGGCGTCAATATTGTGAATATGTGTATCACTACGATCGAGATTCAGTAAACCATTAACATTGGGTGCATGACCATAGAAGGTTTTATTCATGTAAATAGAATAACAATTATTCTGTGTCTTAAATGAATAATGTATTGCAATAAACATGATCTAATCAGATTCATGCTCAACGCAAACACCAAATAACATTTATTTAGGTTCAACACTAATCCCGAAAGTTTAGGGAGTGTGCGATGATGATCATATCAATCTTGGAACCACATCCAACACACATCGTAACTTCACCCTCAACTAGTCTCTATTTATTGTGCAAATCCTGTTTCGAGTTACTCATCTTAACAACCGAACAGGTATCAAATACTAGGGGCTACTTCGAGCACTAGTAAGGTACACATCAATAACATGTATATCAAATGTACTTGTGTTCAATTTGCCATCACTACTAGGGAAAACCCTAGCAGTAGCGCTGGTTTTGTGCTCACTAGTAGCGCGGGTAGGCGCGCTACTTAAGTTGCTACAGCTATTGCTTAGCAGTAACGCGTGCCGGCGCGCGCTACTGCTAGGACAAATAGCTGTAGCGTTTGTTCATGCCCATGCTACTGCTAATGAAACTAGTGGTAGCGCGTTTTCTGTCCATTGCTACTAGTATTCATTTTTTATTTTTTTGTTTTAGTGTATTTATGCAGTTTTCTCTCCATCGTACAAATATTGGTACAATACTAGTTATGAGGTTTACATCATTATGTCCAGTGTGTCAAATGAAGGTGGATTAGGTTTAAGTGGAGGCAATATGTGGTGCATGTCAAAAGTATACTACTAATCCAAACTTGATCTAGTTTGGACTAGTAGTACTTTCGATGTGCACCACATGTTGCCTCCACTTGAGTCTAATCCGCCAGCACAAGCTATTTAATCCTCATCATAGTAATTACCACCAACATTATTTATTTAATCACCACTAACACTAGCTAATAATAATCATCATGGTCATTACCACCAACACTAGCTATTTTATCATCATAGTAAATGTGTAGCACATCATCATCCTCAAACTCATTTCTAGCTAGCTAATCACTCCTGCTGCTCTCTCTTAGGTAAAATAACATAAAACATGTGTAGATCTCCTTCTTGATCAAGTTGGAGCATGCAGATGAACTTGTCTCCTAATCGTGGGATGCGCTTCTGTTTGCTGCCCCCTAGTACTTCTCTGCGCTCCCCCATCACATATTTGGTCTAGTCTTGCACTATTAAGCATCCGTCGCTAATCTTGAATGCACTACAGTAATCTGTAGGATATCTTGTCCGTAAGCTAATAATACTCATGGTACCTTTAGTCTCGATCCCATAAGGCACAACATTCATCGGGACTCCCTGTTGAAGAACATCGTATGGTAACATACTTAGCAATGAAGTTTAGCTTCAAAAATAATGTATGGAAAAGATGCACTGAGGACAAATATTAAAAATCTTACCATTCTTCCTAAATAGATGTGACCGTAGTTCAGTACGAACACTATTGGTCGCACGTTTTCAGTATTAACATTTCTAAATCCAGGAAGAAAATTTGTCTTGACAGTATCAAGATCCGCAAGCCATGAAACATAATGACTGAGCTCCTTGCAGTTGAGTTCAGCCCCGACACAGTATACGGTCCTGTCTACCAAGCGATGGGCATGTTTGCTTGCACCGAAATAAGCTATCAATAGAAATTAATTGTCAACTATTTATGAATAAAAAATATCAAAGACATAAATATGGTTGAGAAACTCACATTTTGGTATAACTGGAGGCGTCTGCACATAGACCCAGATGTCGGTATTACATTCAATATCATCTTCCGGACGAATATCAAAGGTGATAACCATATCAGGCTCAAATGCATAAGTCTTGCATAGTGCTCGCCATGTTTTGCATCCAAAATAGGTGTAGTTGTCTGAATTGTATAATTTTGTGTGGAAAATATAACCATGCTCGGTCTTCAAGTAAAATTTCTTTACCTCCATAGTACGACTGCAGCCTATCTTATCCAATACAAAAACTCTTGCATGGCAGGGGATACGCTAGTAGAATAGTAAAAACAAATTATAAGTTGAAGCAAATGAAGCATATGTCATGCTTAATTACGAAAAAGGACTTGTCGTTGTGACTTACTGCATCCACTTCGAAGTTCTCGTCAAGCTTGATGCTGAAGCGCCTATCATCATCTAGGAAGATTCCGTCGCACAGGCCGCGCTCGTCTTCGCAGTATTTGCAAATACCGAAATCCTTTTCGTCGTCAGACATTTCCTATGTTCATCGTTAAAACATTAATTGAAAATCGATCGAAGACAAGTACCAGGATACTCAACACACAAATCCGGGGCACTCGATATTTCCTACATATTCTGGCACAAGTCATGCCAAAATTCACGGAAAAATCCGGCATGACCTTTGCTAAAATAGGACATATCGAGCGCCTGAAATTTGCCAGAACAGAAATGAATCAACACTCCGGCAAAACATAGGCCACTCGGAGGTGTAACCTGCAAACATGACCGGCCACTTGGGCAAGCACATATCATATTTGAGAAACACAAGATATACATTTCAAAATATCTTATAGGACTCAAATTAGCATGCATTGAATAAGCAAAAGTAAATCATCTCATGCGTGTTCGTACATCGTCGAATATTATCACTAATACATCCTGAATAGTGTCATACATATAACATCACTCAACCCGGCAATCCGACCCATGGGCGGCCGCGCCCATGGGCACCCGACCCAAATGGGTAGGGTATGGGTCGTCATCTTCACCCGCGGGTAAGCCCGATGGGTAACCCGATTAGTCGTGGGTAGGGTATGGGCATAAGGTCCTACCCATGGGCCGCCCGATGGGTTACCCGATTAATATTAATAGTTATATAAATGTTTTATATCATGTACAGGTGTGCCATAAGATACACATACATCATGTAGTAGTTACAGAGCCTCAAGCCCACGCACAAAGAGTCGACTCATGCAAACCCTCTCGTTCCTCAAAATGAAGGCCCAAAATATTTAGCTAGCGGCCCATGCAACACACGCATCAGCACCGCTGGTTCATTGCCCCTACCAAACCTTTAGTCCCACCTCGGCTGGCCACGGGAAAGAAGCCATCGATGAGTCTATAAAACAAGCTGTTGGCTGCTTCTTTGCATGTCGCTTCATGACGCTGACACCTGTGTGCGTGGGCCACAGAATAATTTTTTCCCCAATACTTAATGTATATATCTATTTCCCAATGGGTGTCCGAATGGGTCGGGTGACCCGATGGGTCGGGCATGGGTCTGAGTTTAGACCCATGGGTAGGGTTGCGGGTGGGCTCTCTGCCCGATAGTTGACTCGGGCATGGGTCTGGTTGGGGTTGACCCGGTGAAACCCGACCCGACTGCCAGGTTGGAACATCACTAATACAATTAAAACCCTAGCACACGACGGGTATCGGCGCGGGCGGTGGACACCCACAGAGAAGGAACCATCACGGGATCATAGCTCCAGTGAGATCCCTGGAGAACCTGCCAGGTATTGGAGAACCTGTGCTCCAACGCAAACAAGTAGCGACGGACGTGCCCGTCCTCCTCACTGACATGATGACGCACCACCTCCGCGGGGTCCTCGAGCCTTTGGACCGTCACTGGCCCACGCGACCGCCACCAAAGAAGGTTCGGGTCAACGACAGGCTGGCTCCTCACCAACCTGCGCCCCGGTAGGTAGTGCCTCCCAGTACCACCCCGGCGGAGCCCAGTCCCGGACAAGGCCCATCTGGTCAAGTAGGTGTCGTCCTCCACCGACTCGACGACGAGGATGCGGGATAGGCATCGTCCACGTCGATGCGGGAAAAATTGCTTTAACTAAAAAAATAGCAACAAGTTCTTACTAACATGTTCTATTAATTCAATTAGTTCTTACTGAAAATAAACTTACTATAAATAAAAATAAACTAGTACCTAGCTAATTAGTACCTAGTTCTTACTAACTAATTAGTACCTAGGAACTACTGCTAAGGGTTCATACTAACTAACTAACTAACTAACACTAAATTAACTAACTAACACTAAAAATAGCCTAGGGTTCATACTAACTAGCACTAAATAGCTAGGGTTATACTAAGAAAATTAACAAGAGGGATCGGAAGGGGAGAGTGCTTACAGAGGGCGGGGAGAGAGATGGGGTCGGGGGAGACGGCGGTGAGGCGGGGTCGGGGAAGACGGCGGTGAGGCGGGGTC
>NC_057803.1:612652723-612696140 GCF_018294505.1 Triticum aestivum | reverse complement strand
GGGGGAGACGGCGGCGAGGCGGGGTCGGGGGAGACGGCCGCGAGGCGGGGTCGGGGGAGACGGCGGCGAGGCGGAGGAGACAAGGGGGGAGAAGAGAGAGTGGTGAATTGGGGGAGGAAGAGGACGGAATCAGGGCCACGCGGGGGGTTAGGAGAGAATAGATATAACAGTAGCGTGCGAGGGGAAAACGTGCTGCTGCTAAAATCGGTAGTAGTAGCGCCGTTTCTAGAGGGGCGCTACTACTATACCTAGCACGTCGGGAACGGTGTGGCAAGTATAGTAGTAGCGCTTTCAGTTACTGCCGCGCTACTACTAAGGGGGTAATAGTAGCGCAGTTTTGGTAGACGCGCTACTGCTAATTAGCAGTAGCGCCTCATTTTAACATGCGTTACTGGTAAGATTCTGTGTATAAGGTTTTCCCTAGTAGAAGCACCCAGTTTCAAGCTTAGGTCCAACTTTGGGCTTCTTCATGGGAGTGACAACTTGCTTTCCATTCTTATTGATGTTCCCTTTCTTTCCCTTTGCCGTTTTCTTGAAACTAGTGGTCTTGTTTAATCATCAACACTTCATGCTTTTTCTTGATTTCCACCTTCGTCGATTTCAGCATCACGAAGAGCTCGAGAATCGCTTTCGTTATCCCTTGCATATTATTGTTCATCACGAAGTTCTAGTAACTTGGTTATGGTGACTAGAGAGCTCTGTCAATCACTATCTTATCTGGAAGATTAACTCCCACTTGATTCAAGCGATTGTAGTACCCAGACAATCTTAGCACATGCTCACTTCTGAGCTATTCTCCTCCATCTTTTAGCTATAGAACTTGTTGGAGACTTCATATCTCTCAACTCGAGCATTTTCTTGAAATATTAACTTCAACTCCTGGAACATCTCATATGGTCCATGACGTTCGAAACATCTTTGAAGTCCCGATTCTAAGCCGTAAATCATGGTGCACTAAACTATCAAGTAGTCATCATATTGAGCTGGCCAAACATTCATAACGTCTACATATGCTCCTCAATAGTTTTATCACCTAGCGGTGCATTAAGGACATAATTTTTCTGTGCAGCAATGAGGATAAACCTCAGATCACTAACCCAGTCCGCATCATTGCTACTATCATCTTTCAACTTAGTTTTCTCAAGGAACACACCAAAAACATAGGGGAGCTACAATGCGAGCTATTGATCTACAACATAATTTGCAAATACTATCAGGACTAAGTTCATGATAAATTAAAGTTCAATTAATCATATTACTTAAGAACTCCCTCTTAGATAGACATCCATCTAATTATCTAAATGATATGTGATCCAAATCAACTAAACCATGTCGGATCATCACGTGGGATGGACTAATCTTCAATGGTGAACATCACTATGTTGATCATATCTACTATCTGATTCACGTTCGACCTTTCAGTCTCCAGTGTTCCGAGGCCATATCTGTATATGCTAGGCTCGTCAAGTTTAACCCAAGTATTCCGCGTGAGCAAATCTGGCTTGCACCTATTGTATTTGAATGTAGAGGATATCACACCCGATCATCACGTGGTGTCTCAGCACGAAGAACTTTCACAACGGTGCATACTCGGGGAGAACAATTATACCGTGAAATTTAGTAAGGGATCATCTTATAATGCTACCGCCCACTACTAGGGAAAAGGGTAGCAGCAGCACGGGTTTTAGGTGTATCAGTAGCGCGGGGAGGGGCGCTACTAATAAGGCGCTACAGCTAACACATAGCAGTAGCGCGTGGTCACCGGCGCTACTGCTACACAAGTGTAGCAGCAGCGCGGTTATTGGAAGCTCGCTACTGCTAGTAGCTCTAGCGCGCTTTGCAACGATGCGCTACTGCTATCGCGGCGCTGCTGCTAACTTTTATACACTCGCTACTGCTAATTTAACAGGTTTTTTGTTTTTTTGGGCATATTTGTTTTGTATTTGAACAAGCTTTATAGAAGAATCTTTAGCACATAGAAATGTCATCATGATACACATACAAATGCCCGCGAGACCACAAATGTAATCATAGCATATACATACAAATAGTCTCATCATAATCATCATCCAACACAAAGTGGTCTCTCGTCATCATCTCGAAAATAGCAATACAAGTCCTCGATTACTTGCAAATACATCGTCATCCATCTAAACAATGGTATACGCGAGAAGAGCTATCACTTTGAGTACATGAGTTCGTATCCCTCTCTCGCATTAGCGTGAACCTAAACTAACTACTGCCTGTCGCTCGGAAACCGGAAACCGGTAACACCTGGGCCTGACACTCTGGCCACTCGTCGTATATATACTCCTGGTGTAGCACTTCTTCGCCATCGATGATCTATGCACCTGCATCGTCACATGAGTCGATGATATGCAACATATATAGTTGAGCAACAGAAAGAGACAGACTTGACAAAAATAGAAACAACATATCATAAGCATAAATAACAAAGTTCATCATACCCAAAATGCCCTAACTAGAGTGATCTTCGCTAGTCGAGGAGGAGGACGGTTTAATTACATCACAAATAAAGTTTTCTGTGCATAACTCAAAGTTTTGTCGTACAGAAAGTATGGACTAAATAGACACATTGTCATATATCGACAATTACTCCAACATGCCGTGCCATCCATCGAGGTCAGGGAGATAGTCCCTGAGCTTAGTGAAAGGCTTCATGTCGAGACACTGAGAGGCTACCCATGTTCGGACGTCTTCCCGCGACATTTGTCCTTCTTCGTAGAACATCCATGTTTTTCCGACGACCTCCTTCATGATGATTTGGGCAAGTTCGCGCTGGATGTGATAGAACTCAGCTCGAAGTCGATGATTCTCGATATCTCCTACGTCCTTTGCCCATTGCAGAATATGGGCATCGCCGGATCTAGGTGACATGCGAAGGTTCTGGTGATCCCGTCTATACTCCAGCATGTGGTGTAGGACATAGAATCCATCATTAAGAGAATCGCTCGGTTGCTGGATGCAGCAGAAGTCAGTCTTATGGGCGAAGGCGACCCTGCCGCCCCTTCTCTTCTTGTCCCTGACCTCTCCACCCCTTGCTTGGTAGTAAAACATAGCACTGTCGAGAACATCCTTGCGTGGGTGTAATCCTTTTTGTGAATGTTCTTCGATGAGTCCAAGTAAAGAGCGTGGGATAATTGGGGGTATAGGATGATGAGGACGGCGCGTCCGCCGCTGCGCAACATAAGTACACCTCAAATTACTTAGCCTCCACCGTGCAAATGAATGATTGAAATTGAAGGAAGGATAGCAGTGTGGATGACTTACACGGGATGATAAGGCACGAGAATCGCCCCCTTGTCCTTATTGGCGAGCATGAAATTGATGATGTATTCCCTCACGTATACACGGTGCTCTGCGCAGACTCCCAAGAAGCCCTCGTGCATGTAGTACAGGTCAGCGACACAGATATGAGATATCTGCTCAACCCCGATGATGTAGTTCATGTGCAAGGCATAAAGGCGGACAAACGTAAAATCCAGCTTCTTCACGTGAAACATGTCGAATATGTAATCGAATAGGAGGAAGAACTTATCCGCGGGGAAGCTGTCGACGTACGACCTTTGCCGCGGAACGTTAACCACGTAGAGTGGGTATCCTGGATCTGTCGAGGCGATGAGGCCTTTCTCTACCTGCAGCACATCGTCATGAAGTCTCCTTAGATCGCCGAATCTGGCATGTAGCGCTGTTGCAGGTAGGATTGGTTGACCGGGGATATGCCATTTATCTGCATCAGGGATATCTATACGGTCCTGAAGCCAAGGCTGCTGAGGCGGCTGGATCATAGAATTAGCTTTTTTGCCTTTCCTCGCTCTCTTCCTAGACTTCTTTACTACCGGAAGGTCGTCCATAATACGTTGAGACGACAATTCAGGCACCGACTCATGACGCTCAAACCCTGAGGAGGCGCCAGTATAGACATACTGTTCAGCGCCACCGTTGTCCTCATCCTCATCCATGGCGACGTCATTAGCAACTAATGGAGTCTCCTCCTTACCCCGTCCGCTATCACCCAACCCGACACCCGACGCTAATTGGGTAGGTGGGGTGTTGATGTTCATACCTTGCTGAGGCTGCATGCTCGTGGGTGTGCTCCCGACCGCCTCCAGACGAAGCAGACTCTTTGGCCACAACAGGACCCACCCATTGCAACAATCACCAAGCCGCCCCGGTGTCTCCTCGTCATCCACCAGTAGTGTTGGAGGAGGCAAATTCTCGTGGCCCGGTTCGACACTGGCCACGGAAACCTTGAAGACGTTCGGGGGGATCGGTCGGCTGTGGAACAATGGTTCCTTCGGCTTCATTATCGTCGCCTTCCCCACGTCCACCTTCTGGTCGCCGATGGTGTACAATATGGTGCATGGGGTTTCGTCGGCCTGCAAAGAAAAGTCTGCGACGTGAGACATCCGAAAGGCAACGAAAACGGGATATTATACATTTATATTGAAGGGGGCCGGTGTAACAGATACCGTGAGGGCGTCGAGCTCAGCCAAAGACGAAGCACCGCCGAGCATGTCCGGTGCGGGAGCCGGTGCGGGAGCAGGTGCTCCCAAGAAGTCAGCAAGGGGAAAGTCCTCTGCATTTTTCTTCTGGATTTTGCCTTGTCCAAGTGATAACGCCCGTCACCAAGGAAGTAGACAAATCTGCAACCACCTGTTTTGCGGCAGCTACCGCTGTTGCGACTGTCTGAGATGATTTCTTCCCAACCGCAATCTCAACCTTCTTGTTGATGTTTTCTTCAGTTAACCTTCGTCTTTCCTTTCTCTCCTTCGTGGTCTCACGGTAGTACTTCTTCCACGTGGCGCCGTCTCCGACACCGTACACACGTCCATACGACGGTCGACTATCCACCGGTTGTTGTTTCAATATGTTCAACGCCCGGTTGAATGGAGTGTCCCACTTGGGCCTCGCCAATGCCTCAGACGGCGAGTCGCTTTCGTCCGCAATCCGGTGATGCTCTCTCTGCAAAAGGCACAAGGAAAGTTTACAAATATGACTAATGTGTGCAGTCGAATTGATCAGAAACTAAAATTACCAGCAGTCTCATGAACTCCGTAATGACCGGTGTTGTCTCGTAAACCTTCTTCACTGGGTCCCAATGGTGCCGGGCCCTCAGGACGTCACGCTCCTGCGGGACAGTGAAATCCGCCAAGGGGTCTGGGATGCCCAGACTCGCGGCTTCCGCATCCTCCTTGGCCCATTTGGACCTCTTTCCGCCGTAACCACGGCTTCCGAGGTGGTGGCTCCCAATGTTCCTCTCTTGAAGCCCCTTCATGTACTTAGACTTGTTTTTGGCAGCTTTGGCCTGGCAAGCCTCCTTGAATATTTGAAACTGGTCTTCCGTGATTGTCAGATTATCCTTTACAATCTCGGAGTAGGGTTCCTTCTTGTCGATGATCCTTGCTTTCACTCGAGTTTTCCAGGCGGCCAACGCGTCGCTAAAGTTGGTCATGGCATGTTTGTTTATCTTCTTCATTGTCGGGTCCTCGTCTGGATCTTCATAATCCTTCTCATTCCGGCTCGGGAACAAGAATATCTGGTGAAACTTCTTTAGGAGGGAGCTCCTCATATTTTCTATCTTCTGTAGTTTCTCATCTTGATGGTGGCGGTTGTCCGTACGATGCAGCCTATTTGATTGCCGTAGCACGAGCGAGCTTCCTCGGGCGCCTTTGGCTCAAAAATGCCGTCGTCCACCTCCGTGACCACCAGCCTAGTAGTCCTGAGTTTGTTAGGAAGCCGTTGCCTCGTTGGTTTCGGTTATACACCGGCTCCGCTCCCCGAGGCAGCACCGGTCTCAGTCTCAGCGCCGGTCCCGATGCCGGTCTGAGTCTCAGTGGCGGTCTCAGTCTCAGCACCGGTCTGCGTGTCGGTCTCATTCCCCAATGCCACCGGTGGGCCCAGCAACAACATCGGTTGATCGTCGATAAGGCTAAAAAATTCGTCTGCCGCCCGGTAGGCGTCGACGCAATCACCAGAACCCTGTCCTTCATCGTTGCTAACCATGTTTCCTATGATTAAATCTAGTCAATTAATTCTAGACCTAATAAAATGAATAATGACATAAAAAGGCCTATTGTTTTGCAGGAATGTTGACTCCTTCCTGGTGCGGCAAATCCCGAGCACTCGATATGTCCTAGTTTGTAGCACAAGTCATGCCGAAATTCACGGAAAATTTCGGCATGACCATTGCTAAAAAGTGAACAAATCGAGAACCCGAAATTTGCCGGAACAGAAATGAATCAACATTCTGGCAAAACATAGGCCACTCAGCATCATTCCCTGGAAACAACAAAGCCACTTGAGCACAATCGAACCACTTCAATGAAAATATATAACATGACCACTTCAATGAAAAGATATAATCAACAATAAAAGTCTAGGAAGGGATCACCTTTAAAATAAAATTTGCCTAAATTCTTTTCCTTCACTAAACACTTCTCTGCCTAGGACAAAACCCAAATTATGTTGATCTAGCTATTCCTCTCACTCACACAAACACACATTATTATCTCTAACCCTTCTCTGCCTAGGACATAACCCAAGAACTCCATTTCTCTAACCCTTCTGACCTAATGCTCTAAAATAACATTTTCCTCTAACCTAGCCAACCTACTTAACCTAGCTTGTTAATCCAACGAACCTAATAAACCTACCTATTTAACCTAGTTAGTTGATCTAGTTTACCTACATAATTAACCTAATTAAACTAGTTAACGCAGCTAGTTCTCTGTCAAAGCCCTAAATAAATTTTTGCACTAATTAACCTAGATAATTAACCTAATTAAACTAGTTAACCTGACTAGTTCTCTGTCAAAGCCCTAACTAATTTTTGCACTAACCTAGATAATTAACCTAATTAAACTAGTTAACCTAACTACTTCTCTGTCAAAGCCCTAACTAAATTTTTTCCCTAACCTAGATAATTAAGCTAATTAAACTAGCTAACCTATGCATGAGAGAGAGGAGGGGTGGGGGCTTACAGAGGATGGCTCCGGTGGTGGCAAGGGAGGCAGTGCTGGCGAGGGAGGCAGGGGCGTCTCCGGTGACGGCGAGGGAGGTAGTTGTGGCGAGGGAGGATCCGGTGGCGTCGACGGCGGCTCCGGTGCCGTTGATGAGGCCGCGCGGCTCCGTCGCGTTGGGGGCAGCTCCAGCGGCGTCGACAGCGCATGACTCTGGTGGCATCGACGTCGGCAGGAGACGGCGGCGAAGTGGGGCGATGGCGAATCGGGGAGACGGCAGCGGGGTGGGTCGAGGGATTTGGGGGACAAGTGGTGGTCGGGGGGAAACCGTTTTTTGGTTAAGTCAAATTTAGCGGTAGCACGTTTCGCAAAACGCGCTATAGCTAAGATAGCTACAACGGTTTTTACAAAACGCGCTGCTGTTATAGCTATGTAATTTTCTTCCATTTTTTATTTTCTTTTCTGTTTCTATAGCGGGGGTCTAGGACACACGCTGCAGCTATGTTAGCTATAGCGCCTCTTACAAACACACGCTACTGCTATGCCTTCCTCCATTTTTTCGCTTTTTCAATTATTATTCTTTACATTTTATTTTTTTCCTTTCTCCTTTTTCTATTTCTTTCATTTTCATTTACTTTTCTATTTGTTTTTCATCTTATTTTATTTCCATTAGTAGTAGCGCTCTTCGTAGGAAACGCGCTACTACTTATACCCTAGCGGTAGCGCGCTTCTTCCAAGCCCGCTACTGCTATGCGTATCCTATCATTCTACCAACGGGAATATTAGTAGTAGCACTTTTGGCACTACACGCGCTGCTGCTAAGGGTGTATCTGTAGCGCGGTTTTTCCTCAATCGCTACTGCTATCTAGCACTAGCGCTCTTTTCTGACCCGCGTTGTTGCTAAATTTCTGTGTATAGGCTTTTCCCAAGTAGTGGCCGTACTAAGCAAAATAAGATGCATAAAAGATAAACATCACATGCATATTATCACATGCAATCAAAATATGTGACATGACATGGCCATCATCATCTTGTGCTCATGATCTCCATCATTGATGCATCGTCATGATCTCCATCATCACCAGCTTGACACCTTGATCTCCATCATAGCGTCGTGGTCGTCTCGCCAACCATTGCTTCTACGACTATCGCTACCACTTAGTGATAAAGTATAGCAATTACATAGCGCTTGTATTTCATACAATAAAGCGACAACCATATGGCTCCTGCCAGTTGCTGATAACTTTTATAAAACATGATCATCTCATACAATAATCTTTACATCACATAATGTCTTGACCATATCACATCACAACATGCCCTGCAAAAATAAGTTAGACGTTCTCTACTTTGTTTGTTGCATGTTTTACGTGGCTGTTACGGGCTACTAGCATGAACCGTACATACCTATGGCACAAAAACCACAAAGGTGATTTATCAAGTTTGTTATTTTAACATTCACAAGGACCGGCCGCGGTCAAATTCGATTCAACTAAAGTTGGAGAAACTGACATCCGCCAGCCTCCTTTATGCAAAACCAGTTGCATGTCTGTCGGTGGAACCGGTCTCATGAACGTGGTCATGTAAGGTTGGTCCGGGCCGCTTCATCCAACAATATCGCTGAATCAAAATAAGACATTGGTGGTAAGTAGTATGATGATCATCACCCACAACTCTCTGTGTTTTAGTCGTGCATATCATCTACACATAGACCTAGCTCGGATGCCACTGTTGGGAAATGTAGCATGCAATTTCAAAAATTTCCTACGGACCCGTAGGTCTATGGTGGACTACTCACGCATCATGGGAGAGGCACCTATGAGGAAGATGGACCCCTCCATGATGGTGTTAGATTGGATCTCGAGGTTTTGGAACTTGCAGCGGCTGGAATTGTGTTGTCGACTCCCCTAAGGTTTGCTGCATATATGGGAATTTATAGGCTCGCTAGTCGGTTCGGGGGAGTCCCGAGGTGCCCACCCTCTACCAGGCCAAGCCAGGGGCCTCTGGCGTGCCCTGGTGGAGGGTGGCCACCCTGGGGGGCCCTTTTTGGTGATCTTCGGTCCATCTTTTTCCTTCTGGTCCATAAAAGTTCTCCAAAAATCCCTGCAGCGTTTGGGCTCTGTTTGGTACTGACTTTTTGCGAAGTAAAAAAACAAGCAAAAATCGCAACTGGCACTTTGGCACTATGTCAATAGGTTAGTCCCAAAAAAATGATATAAAGTTGCTATAAATGATTGTAAATCATCCAAGATTGATAATATAACAGCATGGGACAAGCAAAAAATTATAGATATGTTGGAGACGTATCAGCATCCCAAGCTTAATTCCTACTCGTCCTCGAGTACATAAATGATAAAAACAGAATTTTCGATGTGCAATGCTACCTAACATGTTTATCATATATTTTCTTTATAGCATGGACATTTGGAATTTTCATATGCTTCAAAGCAATAGTCTAGTTTTGACATGAAAACTTTAATACTCAAGCATATCAACAAGCAACCGTGTTTCAAAATGTCAACACTAAAGCAAGTTATCCCAAGCCCATCATGCTCAATCATTGATCCATTCATAATACACACACGAATATTAGCTATACCTAATGCACATGTATGATCATAGTTCCCCCTACTTGGTGCTTTATAAGAGAAGATGGAGACTGAAATTAAAAAGAATTTTTTTTCATAAAGTAAATAGATAGGCCCTTCGCAGAGGGAAGTAGGGATTTGTAGAGGTGCCAGACTGCTAGAGCTCAAGTGTTTAAATTGATAGAGAAAAATATTTTGAGTGGCATGCCTTTCCTATCAACGAAAACGACTGAGAGATTTCAATATATTTTCACACTAGATGCATCATAGGCGGTTCCCAATAGAAAATAAAGTTTATTCCTTTTTCCACCATACTTTCACTTTCCATGGCTAGCCAAATCCACGGTTGCCTTCCATACCAATAATTTCCCAGGAATTTATTATTTGACAACATAAAGTAAATTTCTTTTCTTTTTCATTTCATTTTGGGGAATGGGCATCCCTATTACCGCCATACTCTCGTGTAATGGAAAAATATCGGTCACCACCTACCGTTTCATGAGCGGTACGAGCACACAAAAGGAAAATTTATTTTCAAATTTAGAGATGGCACATACACATTTGCTTGGAACGGCATGGAAATACCGTATATAGGTAGGTATAGTGGACACATATGGCAAAACCGGTTTTAAGGGTTTTGGATGCACAAGTAGTATTTCTACTTAGTACAAGTGAAGGCTAGCAAATAGATTGGGAAGCATCCAACCAAGAAACAAAAAATCACATATGCGAGAATTAAGCATAACTAATACTGAATAGTGCACCATAAGTAGGATGTAATTTCGTAGCATAACTATTGACTTCCATGCTTGCATAGGGAACCACAAACCTTAACACCAATATTGTTACTAAGCATAATTACTCATCAACATAACTCACAGATCACTATTGTCATGTCCTAAAACTATTACAAAGAATCAAGTTTAATTTTTCCAATGATCTTCATGAAAGTTTCTATTATATCCCTCTTGAATATCTATCACTTTGGGACTAGTTTCATATATTTCAATTACATTTGACAAGCTCACGTGGATATAACTGAAGAACATGAGCATACAAGTTTCATCACTCAAAATAATATAAGTGAAGCTTGAGAGAATTTCTTCAAAATTAATAGCTCTCAAATTAATAGAAGTGAGGCATAAGAGCATTTCTTCAAATAGGTAAAGGCACGCCATGCTCAAAAAGATATAAGTGAAGCACTAGAGCAATTCCTTTGCTCAATAGTTTTGAGTGAAGCATAAAGAGCAATTCTAAGAAACCATAGCATATTTTGGCTCTCTAAAATAGATGTGTACAGCAAGGATACTAATGAAAATGCAAAAAGCAAAACCATCAAAGATACAAGACGCTCCAAGGAAAACTCATGATATCTGACGAATAAAAGTATAGTTCCAAGTAGTATACCAATGGTTGTTAGAAGAAAGAGGGGATGCCACTTGGGGCATCGCCAAGCTTACTTGCTTGTTACTCTTTAGATATTACCTTGGGGTGTTGTAGCATCCACAATCTTTGGCTCTTCCAACCCCTTATTCCTTCATCCATCATGGTCTCACCCAAAACTTGAAAACTTCAATCACACAAAACTTGACAAAATTCTCGTGAGATCCGTTAGTATAATAAAGCAAATTCCCACTTTAGGTACTGTTGAAAAACCATTCATATTTTATTATTGCATTATACCTACTGTAGTTTAACTTTAGCATGGCTTATACCGCCCGATACAAACCATAGATTTGTCAAAACAAGCACACAATGCATTGAAAACATAATTTGTCTCAAACAGAACAGTCTGTAGTAATCTGTACTCTACTCATACTTCTGGAACTCGAAAAATTCTGAAAACTTAGGCAACGTAAAGAATTTGTATAGAAATATTGTGTTTAACTTTTAGTTTAAGATTACGTTCCAGTAAAAAATAAAAAATCATGCACTAAGCACAAAGTTTCAGATTCAGATTCAGCATTGTTTCTACTCATCTTATGGATCATCCTAAAGGCATTACTTGGCACAAATACTAAATAAAACTTAAAAACACAATCATAACAGAAGCATAATTGTGCAAAACACTCAAAAAAGAAATCAAAACATAAAGTAATTTATTCATTGGGTTGCCTCCCAACAAGTGCTACCGTTTTACGCCCCTAGCTAGGCATAACGCATAGATTCAAGTATTGTCATCCTTCTTATTTTTCGTCATAGAAGTATTTTCATCAAGGGGCTTTGTAAATACAACTTTAAACACATTGTCCATAGAAGTTCCAGCACTATCAAATTGTCCATCTATGTATCCCGTTTGATTACCAGCTACAATCCAAGAGTATTGTTGATTAACATCATTAAGAGTATTGGATCATATAAAAAACGGGTACTTCCTTTTTTTAGGTTTTCATAAAAAAATTGATTATTCCCAAGAAAATGTCTTAACATGTAATCACTTTCATAAATGATCTCATTTATTACCGGTATTTCATGGCTCTTACCAAAATGATAAAAACATTCCCTAGCTTCTCGTATTATGTGATCAAATTCATTCATGAAAACAAGGGTAGTTAACCTTTTGGCTTTAGGATATTTTAAAACAGGTAGCTCATAAAATAATCTTTGCAAGGTAGGATGTATGTGGATAATCCTATTTTCAAGTTTCAAAACTAGTGTTGAGATAGCTTTCGCATAAGTTGTAGTCCTTTTAAGTATAGGAGCATCATCAAGGGGCAAGTTTCCAACACAATCGAAAATTTTGGATAGTTTCTTTTCCTATAATGTTCCCTTGCCCCAAAACAAAAGTTTTAGAATCCACATTACCAGAACGTCCAATTTTAGGAGTCATGCCATCATCTGTTTCTACCATACCAAAATCACTCATGATGTCAAGCAAACAAGAGATCTAGCGAGAAAAAGGCAAACGAAAATGAGAGGGCGGATTAAGCGGCAAATTTGTGAAGTGGGGGAGAAGAAAACGAGAGGAAAATGGCAAATAATGTAAATTGCAAGGAGATGATATTTGTGATTAGCAACCTGGTAGATGAGATTGCTTCCTTCCCGGCAACGGCGCCAGAAATTCCTTTGATGTGGCTTGAGACTTCGTCGGTATTTCCCCAAAGAGGAAGAGATGATGCAGCACAGCGACAGTAAGTGTTTCCCTTTGTTATGAAGCCAAGGTATCAATCTGTAGAGGAAGATCATGCACCCACGTAAACGACACTTGCACACAAATAACAAATACTTGCAACTCGACGCAAAAGAGAGGTTGTCAAGCTCTCCACTGTAATAAGATAGATTAGGTAATGATAGTTTTGGCAAATTGATCTCGCAGGAACACAAAATAAAATAAGTAAACAAAAAGTGCAGCAAGGTATTTTTGGTTTTTTTGGATTAATAGATCTGACAACAAATAGGTAAAATAGTTGATTGAAAAGCAATATGTTCGAAAAGTAGACCCGGGGTTCGTAGGTTTCACTAGTGGCTTTTCTCATGAGTATAGCGCATGGTGGGTGAACAAATTAGTGTTGGGCAATTGATAAAAGACCAAATAATCATGATGATATCCAGGTAATGATCATTATATAGGCATCACGTCCGGGATGATTGGACCTAACCGATTCTGCATCTACTTCTATTAATCCACACATCGACCGCTATCCAGCATGCATCTAGTATATTAAGTTCATGGAGAAACGGAGTAATGCAATATGAACGGTGACATGATGTAGACAAGATCTATTCATGTAGGAATAGACCCCATGTTGTTATCCTTAATGGCAACAATACATGTGTGTCTTGTTGCCCCTTCTGTCACTGGGAAAGAACACCACAAGATCGAACCCATCACAAAGCACCTCTCCCATGGAAAGAAAAATCGATCTAGTTGCCCTAACTAAACCAAAGATTCAAAAAGGAAATACGAGGCTATAAGTAATCATGCAAATAATAGATCAAAGAAGACTCAAATCATATTCATGGATAGAAACTGATCATGAACTCAAAATTCATCGGATCCCAAGAAACACACCGCAAAAGTCATTACATCAAATAGATCTCCAAGAGAACATTGTATTGAGAATCATAGAGAGAGAAGGAGCCATCTAGCTACTACCTATGGACCCGTAGGTCTATGGTGGACTACTCACACATCATCGGAGAGGCACCTATGAGGAAGATGAACCCCTTCGTGATGGTGTTAGATTGGATCTCGAGGTTCTGGAAATTGCAGCGCCTAGAATTGTGTTTTGTCGACTCCCCTAGGGTTTAATGAATAATTGGGGATTTATAGGCTCGATAGTCGGTTACGGGGAGTCCCGAGGTGCCCACCATCTACCAGGCCGCGCCATGGGCCTCTGGCGTGCTCTGGTGGAGGGTGGCCACCCTGGGCCCCCTCTTCTGGTGATCTTTGGCCCATCTTGTTCCTTCTGGTCCATAAAAATTCTCCAAAAATCCCCGCAGCATTTAGGCTCCGTTTGGTACTGATTTTCTGTGAAGTAAAAAACAAGCAAAAACAACAATTGGCACTTTGGCACTATGTCAATAGGTTAGACCCAAAAAATGATATAAAATTGCTATAAAATGATTGTGAAACATCCAAGATTGATAATATAACAGCATGGAACAAGCAAAAATTATAGATACGTTGGAGACGTATCACCAGTCCACATTGTTTCTACCATCATCTTTCAATTCTATTTTCTCTAGGGATGTATACAAAACATAGGGGAGCTACAATGCAAGCTATTGATCTACAACATAATTTTGTAAAGACAACTTAGACTATGTTCATGATAATGAGTTCAGTTAATCATATTACTAAAGAACTCCCACTCAAATCAACATCCCTCAGGTTTTCTAAGTGTGACATTATCCAAATCCACCAACCCAAGTCTGATCATCACGTGAGATGAGGTGGTTTCAATGGTGAACATCTCCATGTTGATCATATCTACTATATGACTCATGTTTGACCTTTTGGTCTCCTATGTTCCGTGGCCATGTTTGTACATGCTAGGCTCGTCAAGTTTCACCCAAGTGTTCTGCATGTGCAAAACTGGCTTACACCTGTTGTATGCGAACGTAGAGTCTATCACTCCCGATCATCGCGTGGTGCTTTGAATCGACGAACTTCCGCAACGGTGCATATTTGGGGAGAACACAATTTTATCTTGAAATTTTAGTGAGGGATCACCTTATAATGCTACCGTCTTCCTAAGCAAAATAAGATGTATAAAAGGATTAACATCACATGCAAATCATATGTGACCTGATATGGCCATGAACTTGCGCTTTTGATCTCCATCTTCAAAGCACCGGCATGATCTCCATCGTCAACGACATGACACCATGATCTCCATCATCGTGTTTCCATCGGGGTTGTCATGCCAACCATGCTTCTACTACTATTGCTACCCTTTAGCGATAAAGGAAGGCATTACATAATGCTTAATGATTGACACGCAGGTCACACAATAATGAAAAGACAACCCTATGGCTCCTGCCGGTTGCCGTACTCATCGACATGCAAGTCGATGTAAACTATTACAAAACATGATCATCTCATACATCAAATATATTTCATCATGTCTTTGGCCATATCACATCACAACATGCCCTGCAAAAACAAGTTAGACGACCTCTACTTTGTTGTTGCAAGTTTTATGTGGTTGTTATGGGCAACTAGTAAGAATCGTTCTTACCTACACAACGCCACAAGGGTGATAATAAAGTTGCCTTTTAACCTTCTACAAGGACCGCCTCTGTCGGATCCGATTCAACTAGAGTGGGAGAGACAGACACCAACCATCCATCTTTATGCAACAAGTGCATGTCAGTCGATGGAACCGGTCTCTCGTACGTGGACGAGTGAAGTTGGTCCGGGCCGCTTTATCCCACAATACCACCGATTCAAGATAAGACTAAGGAGGTAAGCAATCTGAACATCAACACCCAAAAACTTGGTTTGCTTTGCTGCCACCATTTTTTAAAATATGTGAACATCTTTTAAAATGTCATGGACAGTTTTCGAAAACGCAGGAATAAAATTGAACACTCGTTAAATATTTTTAAAATACGCAGTGAACAATTTTTAAAAATTAAACAATGTAATTTTCTAACTATACATATCCATTTTTACTTTCTGTATTGAATATAACTGTCAAAAACAAAATTCTCCCACTGGAAAAAATAAAGGAAAAAAAATTTAATAGTCTGGTACTGTGAATTATGCCTTGAGTCAAGCGGTTTGTCCATCTCACACGAAACAAGATGCAATGAAATCACAAATGAAGGAGTACCCTTTGCAAATGTCACAAGTGGTGCACTACATCTGCGCCACTTATTGCAACCTGGGAGTCTTGGTGGGATTTCTAACAAGGCACCGATGGGATGGAGGGTTTTGTGTGTGTCTTTTTTTTATCTACATCGTGAAAATGAAATATCTCTTCAAGGCACCTACCAATCTTTCCTAAATACAAAATTCCAAAAAAGGTTAATTTTATTCTTGTCTCATTCCTTTTGGTTTCTTCTTGATATTCAAAAAATAATATAAATATTTACTGATTCATTTTTATTATGTCATGGTTACTATACTTTAGGTTTTTGAAAATCGCAATAATATCTCTTCTTCGCTTTGCTTTCTTATTCCTTATTATGCGTTATGAAAAACACAAAAAAATAATTTCTCTAGTTCTTTGTATCGTTTGCTTTTTCTATTTGATTACTTTTGATTCTTATCTTTGCTTCTTTTTGGGTCTTGTGCCATCTATTACTTCTTGTCTTGCTTGAGAAAAAAGATTTCTCGGTTCTATGTTCATTTCATTTGTATCATGTACTTTGAATAATAAAAAAGGCAAAAATATTTTCCATATCTTATCATTTCTAAGTATAGGACAAATGAAGAAAACCCAAGAAGATTTACTTGTCTTCTTTGTACAATTATTTTGCATTCCGGATAAGAGGTTCTAGTACATGGTCATGGACACACTTGCATATTTTCTTTTGGAAATTATTCATTTGGATCAAGCGAGTAGTAAAGATGAAATTTGGTGACTGGCCGTGAAGGGAAGAGTGATATGACCATCTTACTTCACTCATACGAATGGGTTGCGAATATGCTTTTTTTATATATATCATGCATTTGTATGGGTGCACATTTTGAGGGATTGACATTCTATGCTTTCTCATACTAAAATATTTACCGGCTAGAGAATCATGACGTAGTAAATAAAGGCAGTGAGTGGATTGAGTTGAACAATAACGAGTGAGAATAGCTTATGATTTTCTCTTGAGTCTTGGTGATTGACTTGACAAATGTTCATTAAAATTTCAGTATTGAACATATTTTTCTTAAGGGGCTCCTCGTCCGACATTGAAGCGATTTGATATCTGATCACATGGCTAATACTGCACACATGTGATAGCCATGGCATGAGGATGAAATAATACAAATGTTTAGGAAACAGATAAAAAGATTAAAAGTAAAAGGTATCTTAATGACACAAATTTCTATGGAGGTGGAAATTTGAATTCAGTAATTAGAAAATCCATGGTTTTTAATGAAAGTTGATTAAAAAATGGACCTTAAAAACATGTTGGGCACTTCTTATTTTCCTTTTTTCCAAACTAACTTGATATTTTATATTTTAAAATCACCTAGTTGATTATGTATTTTGTTATCAAATTGTTTTTAGTCTTCCCTAATTTTCAAATGTATTTCTTAAAGAAAATGATTTCTCTAAAACCATTTAAAATAGGTTCCTAGTAAGAAGACTCTGACTAGGATTTAGGAAACTACCCCTAGGAGAGTAAGAAGAAGGTGATGATTCACATACGAGACACTTCAAACCATAATTTGGGAAACAAAAAAATGTATGAAAAGGAAAATTTGAAAGACAATTATCAAACTATCCCATATTTTTAATTGAATGACAAAATGGAAAAATAAAAATGCTAGGAACCCAAAAATATTATCGGGAACGAGGGTACTTCTGATTTTAGTTTTTCCCAACTGTGTGCATTTTTTTAAATTTGTCTTGATTAACAAAAATATTTATTGTTTTAAAAGATAGCTTGATTTATACGAAATACTTGAAAATATACTCTTGCTACAATGATTTTGCCCATGAATTGACAACCTAAGCAAGTCTCGCTCTTAATATTAGTCTATAAAAGGGCAAGACAGCCTATTTTTCTAAAAGACCACAATAACCCTAAACATAAGAGAAGCAAGGCCACCATAGCCTTTATTTGTTGGATGAGAAATTGTGTTGGTGGGGTTGATGGCTTCATCTTCCACTATTTTTTTTTATTTGGCTGTTATTCGACTTACATTTAACATTCACTTCTTTTTACAACGTGACATTGTGGTAAGCACTAAAAACTATTCAAAAAAATATTCACTTATTTTTCTTAGTATTATGGTGTTTCGACTTGTATGACACAAAGTTTGGGAGATGTTTGGATAAAGAGCTGATTTTCTCTCTTATAATAAAGAGTATTATTTTAAATGATTCTGCTTGTTTTTCATCTCTAATGAACTGATTCTGAGCTAGTCCGCTTAGAGGCAGAAATACATCAGCAGCCTGATCTCCAGTTCTCCTTTCAAAGTAGGAACACACGACGGTGACGACGAGCATAATTCCAGTTCCGGAACCAGGCACACATATGAAACCTGCCATGAGAGTCAGCGCACCGACGCAAAGCCCGACGAGAAGTGCTATCATGGCAACATGACGCTTCCATCGGGTCATGGGAATGGAGCCGGGCTGAGCAGGCGTCACAGGTATTTGCCTCTGCATGCACGTAGCCAAACAAGCAGTTAGTTAGGTTCTTGACAATCAGAAGTTGAAAGGTATACACATCAAGATGGCAACGGGGACGAAACCCATCGGGTTTTGCCTTCCCAAACCCATCCCCACGAGAAAATCGTAAACCCATCCCCGTCCCCATCACCATGCGCGGGGCTAGTTTTCTGCCCGTCCCCTAAACCCATCGGGTTTCGGGGAACCCACGGGGAACCCACGAGAAAATCAAAATATTCAAACAAACATAGTGGCGACAAAGAATAACATTTCAGCAGCAAAACAAGCACATCTCAGCATCATAACTTGAGCAAATTTCAACAAAAAATAATAGTAGATGGTTCAACAGCTATATAGAATGTATTTCAACGGCATGATACCACATTTCAGCAACAAAGATGAGCAAATTTCAGCCATACATGGTTCAACAAGATATGCAATTACATATGAGAATCAAATAAGTAGTAATGAACATCTTATGAAACATTGCAGCAAGATAATGATAAACTTTATGATGATATGTAAAGAAAATGCTTGGTAAAAAATGTATTTTGCCGGGTTTACCTGGCTTCGGGTTCGGGGACTATTGAAACGGGTGCAAACTCACGAAACGTGTCGGGTTGTATAATGTGCCCAATAACAGCCCCGCGGGGATGAAAAGACTTCCATCCCCGTCCCCTAATAGGGTAAAAACCCGTGGGGACGCGGGTTTCGGGGCCCCATTGCCATCTTGATATACACATATATGCAGGAAGAGAAGTGTAAATTAAAGAAAAAAACGTACCCCGAGCAACCTGGCCACATATTTTCTCGAATATACACGAACACCAAACCATGTTGCCGAGATAAGAGCGCATGCCATCAGCAGCAAGACGGCATAGAGTGTCACATGGACAGGGTCTCTTGCTAAGTCAGCCCAGCTGCAGCGTGCGTGCATGAATCAATAAACTTCTTTAACAAGCTATAAATAAACATAGTACCACGCCAAGATTTCGTAGAAGATGCAAGTAAAGAATAATGATTCGTATTTATTTTGTTGATGCATATGTACTCACGCTGGTGGATTGGTTACGTAGTGTGCGACCCCGCCGATGGGAATAAGTTGTCCAGGGTACCGACTATCCCGCTTCCAACTGCCGAGGAGCTTGACCACTCCATTATTATTTTCGCCGTATTGCAAGTATAACAGCTGCAAAGGTATAGCTAGCTAGTAATTATACACTCCGGAGAAATAATATAAGAATGGATGGAGTTTATTTTTAGTTAGAACTACCTACCTGTGAGATGAAATACATGCTTGAAGCAATGGCACCCTGAAACACGATGGGCATGTAGGAGAGGTAGGATAGGTTCACGCTGCAGTTGGCTTGCAACGCAGGGTCAACACCATGTGTCCTCACTGCCAATGGGAGATGCAAGCCTTGTAGTCTCACCGTGAGCGCCAGGAATGCACACGTGCCAGCAGGAATGACGATCTTGTCTCCTCCATATGTCTCCAGGAAACACGCGCTACAAATATAATAAACGCACAACTTAGCTAGCTGGCTCAATACTTATTTATGAATATTAGTATGCGCGCGGATAAAAAGAATTTTTATGCATGGTTATTCTTAATTACCAGATGTTGGTGGCAGTGAAGAGAGCAATGCCACTAGATACCAGTCCGTGCCCCTTTTTAAGGGCCTCATCAAGGTAAATGACAATGGCACCTCCAGCAGAAAGCTGGAGCGCGATCAGAGTCGCATTCACCGGACCGAGTTGCCCCGCGGAAAACACATTGCAAACTGCAGACACCATGGCTAACAGTATGCCCAGTAACTTCTGGGACCTATCCCTGCATATGTTAAAAACTTGAAATTAATTACACATGAGAGTCAACCAGTCGGGAGTAAACGACCAGTCCCAATACATACTTTTACTACTCATCACCCGTACGTACAAAAGGATAAGTACAATGGTCAAGGTGTACTTTGAAAGTTGAAACCCTAAAAGAAGAAGTGAAAAATAAGGGACGACTTACATGAACTGCATGCGTTCTTCCATGGGAATCTTGTCCCTGACAATCTTCAGTCCGAACAAGGGGTGGATGACCAGCTCGGATACCAGCAAGTGGTATACCCCTTGAGCCATGACAGTGCCGCCGTTGGAGGCGCTAGCCGCGTGGATCCAGTAAAAGGGGTCCGGAGACGCGGTGGTCGAGAGCCCATACAGCGGCAACCGGCTGCCGGCCAAGAAGACGAGGACCGACGTGATCGTGTTCAGCGCCTTGTTCCGGAAGGGAACAGGGGTAGCTCGGCGGTCGGCAACCTCCGGCAAGAGTCCCACCAGTTGCCGCAAGGTATTAAGACCTGCCATTGATTTTGACTGATTTATTTCAGCACAACGTTAATTAGAATAGATCGATTCTTTGGCAGGGGAGTAGGGGCGTATATATCGATCGGGCAAACGGCGGAATTGAAACCGAGTCCGCCTGGAAATACACACGGGGCGTCGATGTGGTTGGACCGGGGATTAGGCTGTTAACACGTGCAAACCTCGACTGGTAAACAAGCAAAGAATTCTTTTTTCCTGTCGAAGGAAGAGGCGATCTTGATAGCCCCCGTCGCCAGGGAGTTTCTTCGACGGCTCCCCTCCTCCAACGACCTCGGTCGTCGGTGATGAGGTGGGTCGACAGATCCCCCGCGTGTGTATAGTTTTAGGTCAAATTAGTTTAGTCGGTCGTCGGTGATGAAGGGGGTCATCGGCTCCATGTGCCGGTCGTCGGATTCCCTCATCTGTTCGAGCAAGGATGGTGGTGGTGATGCCGTCGTCGTGGTGGACCTGATTCATCGGGCTCTGCCATTGCGACAGATTTCGATCCACCGGTGGCGCACATGCAGTTTGACAGGTATTCCGGTAGAGGATGCAAATTAATCAGCATCGGCAACATCTGAAAGATGATGGGTTATGTGCTAAGGTTTATGGTACGTGAAAGGCAGGTATGGTTTCAATGGTCATGGTTTCGCCTTTGGCGAGCCACCTTGAAGATCCGCAAAACTGCATATCAATGATGGCGCCGCGTCGAACTCGGGTGTGAAGGTGATCCATCGTTTTATTCTTTGGTGGCTGTTGTGGTGGTGCTAGAGGAGGTAAGGGGCGTTGCTGTCAAGCTCAGGGGTTTCTTCTGTCATCTTTGTAATTTTAGTTCTTGGCTGGTGTTCCTTTGTGCAGAGACTAGTGTTTTGTTATGCGATCAGTTTTGACAGGTCGGTATGTAAGTGGCTTCAGTTTTGACTGGTCGGTATGTAGGTGGCTTTTTTTTTCAAGCATGCATGTACGTGGCTTACACTATGGTGTTCATCATATCAATGATACACGTAGGACCATGGAAAATTAAAAAAGAATATGGACACGTCATGATTTTTTTTATTTGTGAAAGACATCCAACGAGCACTTTAGATCTAACTAGGAAATTGACCGTGCGTTACAACGGGCGATACATTCATTTGTAGTTTTCAAAAAAGGAAAATGTTTGCGTACTGATGTTCATGCAATTGTTTGAAACAGTCAATATGCATGTATTTAGTTCTATGATATGTGCAGTCTTTAGTTAAAAATATACTACCTTCATCCGAAATTATTCGACGCTCAAACGGGAGTTTGAGTTGCACTTGCTCTCCCTCTCTCTCTCTTAGCTCCCTCGCCCCCACCCCATCACACACAAAAGAATGCCTATAGTTCTTAGTTCTTACACTTGCCTATGGCACACCACTTCAAGAATATAATTTTGAAGCAACAAATATGCATAGCACAACTACTATCACAACATGGTTTTCAGGAGAAAAATCGAAACACACATGATGTCATTTCTAAAATCAAAACACATTTGTAATTTTCAAAAAAGGAAAATGTTTGCATACACATGTTTATGCAATTGTTCGAAGCAATGAATACACGTCTATATAGTTATTTTATATGTGCATGTTTAGTTAAAAATGTACTACCTCAAACGGGTTTCACCCGCTTAAGCGTCAAGTAAATTCGGTTGGAGGAAGTATAAGTCTGAGTTGCACTCCCTCTCCCTTAGTCTGCCAAGAATATAGTGTTGAAGCAACTAATGTGCATAGCAAAACTACTATCACTACATAATGTTTCAGAAGAAAAATCGGAACACATATATGTAATTTCAAAAATCAAAACACATATTTGTAATTTTGAAAAAAAGGAAATTTTTTGCATACTAATGTTCATGCAATTGTTCGAAGTACTCAATACACATGCAAATAGTTATTTTATAGGTGCACTATTTAGTTCAAACTATACTACCTCAAAAGGGTGTCACCCGCTTGAGCGTCAAGTAATTCCAAAAGGAGGAAGTATAAGTCTGAGTTGCACTCCCACTCCCTCTCTCTTAGCTCATTTTCTCTCTCCGCCCTCCCTTTATCATTCACAAAATAATGTTTGTAGTTCTTATTTCGTACACCTACCTACGGCACACCACTTCAAGAATATAGTTGTTGAAGCAACTAATATGCATAGCACAACTACTATCACCACATCGTTTTTCAAGAGAAAAATAACTAATATCACCACATCCTCCATATCTCGTTGTGATCTTCTTTATTTCATCACTTTGAGAGCTTTCGTTCTCTGAATAATTTGGTGAATGTCATCTACAATCACCCATTGTGGGTCAATGCTCCTACAACATTCTCCTTTGCCAATGTTGTATTCCCCCTTATCTTCTGCCTTCTTCTCCATCTCATCGGCCTTCAGAGGCTCCTCGTCATACCTCTCCATCAACACTCCGGTTGATATTCATCGACGTCAAACAAATTTTGTAATCAAATTTTAGCAATTTTAAATTTAGATAAAAAAAACAGTCAGGCTGTAAATGATTAATATGCACCAAACCGTTCAAATCCGTAGTAGTTTACCATCTCTGAAGGAAAGTTCCAAATTTAGCCTGACAAAATAATAAAGTCATGTTAGAAATTTAATCTACTACCAAACATAAATACTATATGATGAATCAACTTAAAAGGAAAATAATAGTGCTACTAGTACTGTGTCCGCTAATTATTTCAAATAGGGGATAAATGGTCCACTATTGTGTCTGCAATAGCGCTACCATAATAGCGTCCGCTATTCCTCAAATTAAATTTCATTACTTTTTGTTAATGATCAAGAACTATACACAATAATCTAATATCTTCTATATCTAAATAGCTAGCCCCCAAAACAGATCTTAGAGGGCATCAATAAGCAAGGTTCTTCTCTCTATGTGACCATTGCATACCCCAGATGGCCCTTTTTCCTAATCATTCAAACATTGCGAAGTTGGTATTATAGACTTGTGAGTCTAAAATACCTGGTTTTCAAGTATAAACATTTCCAAAATTCAAGCGGTTGCAAGTACAACGCTAGAATTGTTGTTTTAGTGGTCCAAATTAGAAATCTAGAAGTTCCCACATGGAAGTATATAGTAATGAACTAGAATATATATTGTCTTCATATAACTCACTAGTTTTTTTAGGAAAAAACTATACTAGTGGGTCTCGCAAATCCGAGGGCATTATCTGTTAAGAGTAGAAAGCTTCCTCAAGATCACATTACTCCATTTGGAATGATAAAATATAATTTCGTGTTTATTAGAAACTTAATCCATGGAGAAGAAAAAATACTTAATTGTAGACAAACAAGTCCCCGTTTGGAAAAATTAGTTACATTGAGAGAGAGAAACTTTCTTGGTCAATATTTTTTAATGTATCTTTAAACTCTAGTGATAAATACAATTATATTTATTTATTTGCCGAAAACAATTATTTTGAGCTGCAAAAATCTAATTGCTCATGTCTCTACTCATGGATGTAAATATGCTAATCCTTACAAACAGTATTATCAATATAGAATATTTGGCTGCAGTGCCTCTATAAATGTAACAACAAATGATAAAAACTGCTTATTCCATATATTTCCAATCATGCGGTGAAATATGAATACATATGTTGTGAGCTTATAATGCTTGATCACGCCTCTTATTAATGCGGCCATACACACAACAGGTGAGCATTACAACATAATTGAAAACACATATTTTTGCAGTAGTACTGACCCTAGCAATGCATATTGGGCCACAAGTAATGCAATAAGCATTATATTACTAAACTGGAACCCGTCATGGGCAATTATGGTTATTGCCAGGGCCACCATAGTAGATGTAAGTGCCCCAGTCGCCATAGGTGTCACTTTGCACATTATAATAGTTGTTCTGCTCGGTTATCAAGCCCACATTACTTGGGGGATTGAGACAGTTGGACGAATCTACCACTTGAATGTTCTTGATGTGACTCGCCTTACCGAACCCTTCATTCGGGAAGTGTCCACTACCCATATGTGTGGAAGTTTGGCCGGCATCGGGTGAAAATACCTCACCGCCCCACATGATGGTAGAAGCACTATCTTCCAAGTAGGAGAAGATGGATGATGGCCAATACCCCACATAATCACCTCCCACTTGCAGCCACCAATTGCCCCCCGCTCGGTCCTGCAAGCCAAAATTAGCTTACTAGAGAATATAACACACATGATTAATTATGAGCAGGCAATATATTTTAAATCCCTTAACTGCCAAAATCATGGCAAAAAAGGGAACACTAATGGGCTAGGTTGAGATGACAGGGATGAGTGTTTTTGGTACTGAGATCAAATATGACATGGATTATAGATGTATTGAGTAATCGTTTGCGATGTAAAAGACTTGCATGGTAACAATATGTTCCTTACTTGAGTTCTAACAAAATCGAGTCGACCAATCAAACCGAAAAGAGAAGGACTAACCTTCTATGTAATTGCACATCTACAAGAACGAGATGTGATCTTGACGATGCGTGCAAGAATGCGTCTAGGGTAAAAAAAATACGTCATTCTATGCTACCAGAGGATCATGAGGTGGGTAGTCTTTCCAGAAAAGTTCATGTGATGTGTTATCGTTAATTGTGAGTCAATGTAATATTAGAATGTCTTAACTACTATGCCCTAGTAAAAATATGTGGAACATATTTTATTTTCCCAACTCTAACCGGGTAAGGAGAGTAACTTGAAAGAGTCCCTTGTTCAATAGCCAACTTGACATCATTGCATTTGCGAACAAATATGGGATGTGCATGGGACAACCTCTCCTCCATTATTCAGCCAAAACAGGCTAGGAATCATAGTTTCCCGAACAACAAGAGGTTGGCATGGATTCTCTAAGTCCACTCATGAATTTTGGATTGGATGCTTAATGTTGAAGTACAAGTGAACAAGTTTTTGGCTTGAACTAGTCAGTGCATGCAACTCAAAGCGAAAGGTCTCGAGTTTAAATCATAGTGGATGTAATAAAATAAAATAATTGTAGTAGACTCCAATTTGAAGGTTTGGGTATAAGGGAGCCTGCACATGGGAGGTAATGTTAAAGTATAAGTGAATTTCCACTTTCCCCTAGCAGCTTGACCATTTTAATTGAATGTGTATGTGCACATAACTAAATATTTATGATGTCGAAGCTTATTGTGTTTTTTACCTTCCAAACTAAAATATCGATGTCATATTGTGTGCCACCATAGGTGGAAATTGGGGAGATACTGCCGCCAATTGTGATCTGATTGCTTGTTTGGATAAAGCCTGAGCATAGTAGGTTGTAACATCCTGTTGTTTGATATGCATCGCGCTACAATATTACATACAATAGAAAATTAGTATTTTGGTATTGTTCCCAATCTTAGGAGAGAATATCTCAATATTAGTATTAATTAAAATAAAATCGAATATGGTGTTTATCTTACAGTCCAGTAGATGAAGAGTCTCGTATTGCTATCGCTATATAGATTTGGATAAACCTGAAATTTTTGTAGAGACCACAGGTTCATTAGCCAGAATGAAAGATATTGCACAACTAACTAGACCATTAAAAATGCATAGGATTTGTATAATAGCTATGTCTAAGCATGACCACATGTGATTTTTTTAATAGGTGGAAGAGATAGATAGACACACACACACATACACACACATACACACACATGCACACACACTGAGAGAGAGAGAGAGAGAGAGAGATTTTGTTGTTGTCCTTTCGTAACAACAAACAGAAAAAACAAGATAATATATGTCTTCAAAGATAGCTTGTTTATCCCTTCCTTCATTTGAGGTCATGCAAATATAGTGTGACACCTTGCTACTAGGTGCACCAATATGAGAAATGCATGTGGAATCCCGCTTTTCCATCATTTATCCAATGTCTTGATTATGTTCCACCAGAAGCTGCATCTTATCCCTTATGCACATGTGATGGCTGATGGAATGTGATGTTTCTTGCTTGTTCAGTTGAGTGATAATTTAAGAACTTAGCTTGAGTTATGTAAACTTTTGTTGTAGCCATCCATCATGATTTCATCAATCCAAATTTTGGATTCGTGGTTTAATTTATAGTAACTTTATTCATCCATGTGTTAAGTTGAAACAACAAAATGTTAAGAAAATATATTATGTCTTGAACTCCATTATCGATTAGTATAGTGGTATAAACTAACATTTTAGCCAACACACATTGCATGATAAGTTGTGTTTATGCTATCAAATAACGATAAGTCGCATATTTTGAACAACAAAGTTTGAGTGTTTACAATGTAAATATATTATTACAATTTAGTCTGGATATAATAAATTTGCTTAATTAACATTTTGTTGACATAAAGCATTAATAATTTAACAAGGATTGTTCGTTGTTGTGTGACTCATTAAGGAAATATCTTTAGTGATTGCAAAACACAAAAAATGATATGTTCATTTCCTAACTACCTAACATGCATGCTTGGTTTTGCATCTTGACACATAACCTGGGTTGCCAGGGGCGCGGCCTAGGTCGAGGCACCATATTTCTTAAATGAATATTTTACTTTTGGCATTGTTTCGCAATACCTGGTCTGAGGCCCAACCTGATCCTCACCCCATCTTTGCTCCACCACTAGTGAGAAACGTCATGCAAGTATACAGAGTTTGATTTTGGAAAACTATGTACATATAGCTAACTTTCTCTTCATAATGGCAAGGATTGGTAATTTAGATTATTCTTTATGGTGTTATTTTGAAGTATTCAATAATAAGGACAAATCAGTATTTAGATGTTTATTTAGAGGATTAGAATATTTTACATAATGTTCAAGATGGGTAATTAGATGTAGATGAGGAAGACAAATCTAGTGATAACATCGAGTAGTAGGAGCTAGCTTCCAACCCTAAGAGAGCTTGATTTACCAAAAATCCTGCAGAGTCCTAGTGGGCCTAGATTCCATGATAAGTTCCGAGAAATGGGAGAAATGATGCATTCAAAGTTCGCATAATTGCAAGAAAGACAAAATCCTTGAAAGAAAAACCAAACAAGACAAGATGTTCCCTATTGTTATCGGGAACGAGACTAAATGTTCAGCCTTAATGAGATGGACCTAGATTCCTCTCCGACCAGGAAAAGACGTGGATCGTCTCTACTTCCTGGGATTGAAGATTATTTTTTGTAATGGTGGATGTGGGTAATGTAGATGTAAATTTCTAGGTTTATTTCATATTATTTGTAATAATGGCAAAGGTAGTGAACTGAGATGACTATTTAGGTGTTACTATAGGTTAAATACAAGATGTGGATAATTTCGATGCCTATTTAGAGAGCGGTTTAATATTATGTTCATAAAGGAAATGGTGGGTAACTTATATTTAATTTATGAGCCTACTGTAGGTTATTATTTTATACTAACACACATGGGTGGTTTGGCACCAAGTATGATCCCATGGCAAGTGTCTCTACAAATAGTAGGAATATCTAGAATTTATCTATTTTTCTAGTGCATTTCGTGAAAATTAACATGGTGGACTCAAAGCATATATAGCATTATTAGGAGTAAGTTGACAATTTTGAACCCACCATATGAGTATAGGATACATTATTGATGGGTATTCCATCTATGTTTATTTTCTATGTTTATGGTAGTATTCAATTTTGTAATCATCACTATCAATATTCTTCTCCAAGAAGATTGCTTATAGTCAATTTCTCTTTGTTTGATGTTTGAGGATCTTTCATGTTTCGTACCACCTCTATTTAAATTGCAAGGCTTATTTACTTTGTCTTGACAAGGCTTTGGCCAACAATTAATTTATTACATGAATCATATTTAAGAGTCAGATTTATAAGTATTTAGTTATGATTATATTTTTTGTTAACATAATTGACATATTAATGTGATAAATATTTGTCAAAACCTTTTCATAATGAAGAAAATATGCCTTGTGAGGAATAATGCACTGAGTATTATTGTTTGTTAAATGAGAAATGATCTAGTTTGGCATTTCAAGTTGTCGTCTCCTAAAAGTCAAGGTTCATCTCCTATGAGTTGCAATTCCATGGACTATATGAGGGATGTACTAATATTGAATCCATGAACTAGATGAAGAATTTGCTTCTTTGTGTGTCATGTCTCCCCAAGATCAATAATTTGGTTGCCCTTCTTTAGGCAAAATTTCTCTATAGTGAGCCACAATTTGATGGCATGTGTTAAGAGATGCAATTTTTAAGGACATGAAGAAGTTTGAAACTTGTTCATTTTTCAGGGTAGGTTTCCTCGGGATTAAGAACTCATGAATTGTGATTACTCAAGATTCAAATTGACTTAGTTGCGTGTTAATATCCTTTTTATTATTAAATTTAATGCAAGTTGTCTTTAATAATATCTATTGATAAAATGGGCATTTACAAATACAAAATTTATATACACTTTAAGTTGTCAACATGCCCTTATGTGTTAAAAATAATGCTGCTAGAATAGCTTAAGAAAGAGAACATATTTGATTAATGGAGAATCTAGTCTAGCTCATTCTTACACTCTCGCCCTTTCAAACCCACATATATCATGCACCGAAGCTAAAAGGTAGAGTTTAATAGATATTTTATTAAGGTGGGTATAATTTTTCCCTTTGAGGTCTCACCTGCCATCCCACTTCAATGGTATTGAGGCTGTTGCCATTGTAGGAACCCCCAGTGATCCAAAATTGGGTTAAGCTAAAGTCGTTGCCCCTAGCAATCCATGGTTTCCACAAATTGAAGGTGCTTTTGGTTCCATAGCACTTATCGTATTGTGCAGAGGCGACGGCATGCTTATCAATGGGATAGAAAACAAAGTTAAATAAGCAATTTTTAAAATAACAATAGTAACAATATAAGAAGAATATTATTAATCATATGAATTTGATTATTGAGATGGTGTTTTTACCTGGTGGCCCCTCAATACATTGGGTGTGTCAGTGTCATTGGTTGGATTGAGGTGTGGGATGCTCCTAGGCATCTTCTTGCCAAACCTCCTAATAGAATTGGCCCTCAGGACATCCTCCTCCTTGGTCCTTCGGATTGGTATGGTGTTCTCAGGGCACGTGCTATTTTGATGCCATATTTGGGTGATTGCATGGGCTGTGATGTTGGAGTCATGATGCATGCCTCTTGGGTTGTAAGAAGGCCGCATCTGAAAGGCGACAATTGAATGATATCATGATACATGTGTGTGGGATATTAGGGGGCACTACAACTTTCTACAATTGATAGTGATATGAAAAGGGAAATGATGTGCTAAGTGTCACCTGAATATTATGGTTCTTGAGGAGAGGATGATCGAATGCAGGCTGTTTGGAGATGTGCACACAGTCTATGACATCACCATCCGAGCTCTATAAATTCCTAGGAATTAGTGATTGTAACAATGTAGCAAAAATAGATAATATTGCGAGGAAACTAGAAAATGTTAGATCTTTCCTACATGCTACTCATGGAGATGTGTAATGTAGAATAGATTTGTTTTTGGAATGCATGCAATTTCTATTGGTATTGTCTCTTTAATTTTGGTTAATGAATTGGATTCCGTTTCTTAGAATAAAGCCACATGTTAGTAAAAATAGGATTACAACTCTGAACAATACTCACGAGCGCTCATGCACTTTCCCAATTCAGGAGTGCCTCATACCATACTACATATCAAAATAGGACAAATCATGCCACGAACCAACAAGTAGATCACTTTAGTCACATGCAAATTAGTTTTGAATATTCAAAAATGCATTAGTGCTAAATCGAACCTCCAAATAAAAATCCATTTTCTCTGTTGTGTTTTACAACGAGATATTTCAAACTCACCCCGCATGGGCATACTCTGACAAATAGTTTTGAAAAGCAACTCTCATTCACTAAAAGAAACTTTGTGGTGCAAATATGGTTTCTAGCTCATACCAATTTTCTACTTGAATGATAAGTCAATCATTTGTTAACATTATTCGGCAAAGAAAATCATGTTTCTGAAAAATAGTTTCTTCCATATCACTAAGGTTGGTTTTTCTGTAGATTCCTAGGGCATCGAAAAATTTCTTTAAAGGGACGTAATATACAAAAAAAATATGTTTTTGTTACAAGTTTCTTTCGTCACCCTAATTCGCATTTGAAATAAACAGGGGCAAACTCTTAAAATTGTAAAAAAATATAATTTTTAACTATGAAGTTTTATTTTAGCACACGCAATTCATAAAAATGTATATTTTTACCATGAACCTACTATGTATTTCATCGCAGTAAGTTGATTTCTAAATGTATCCACGAGAATATATCCATATGAAATCTACTTTTGAAGATCTCATGCTGGTAAACATCCAAAATTGTAGGAAACAAAACCTGGGATCTAGTTTTCCTTAAAAACAAATCTTAGCTTATGAGTCGAGGTTAGAAATGCATGTTTGTACCATAAAGTATTTGTTGTGGCAAGTTGCTTTAAAAAATATTTGTCATAACGTGCCCATGGAGATCTAGTTTCAAAGACCTCATCATGAGGAACACAATGGTGAAAGAGGATTTTGATTTGGACGCTCAATTTTGAAGCAATGCATTTTAAAATTTTAGCAGAAGGTTTCCATGGACATGAATCATCTAATTTGTTTGCGTGTCTTCTTATTTGGTCCACATACCATGTAGAGAGAGGTGATGTCTACCATGTGCGATGAATGTGAAAAGCGCATGTGCAGTTTTTAGCATTTGGGTACGTTTGTTAGTCTCTAAAAAGCCAAGCAAGGCTACCTTTTTATCCAGTGGATCATTTACATACTCTATCTATGAGTTTCCAAAAGTCAAAACTTCTTTGGACCAACATATTGATATGATCAGATCTACATATGAATAGATTATCTTTCTAGATTTAATAACAAAAGTTGGGGTCCATCTCCTTGTTAACATTAGGGTACATGACTATATGCATGTGTATTACATAATAGACCTTTGGTTATGTCTTAGACATTGAATAATGGACATCCACGTAGGATAAATTTTGACATGGCAACTAATTAAATGAGGAAACGCGATGTGCTAGTGCTGAAACAAGATAAACTAGAATTAAATCCATGTTAGGACAAAAAACAAAATATGTGTTGAAGTAAAGACCATGTCGTCATAATGTTCTTGCATTCTTATATTGGTCATGCAAATCTAGTAAAGGCTCTCTCTCATTCTCAATTTTTACCACTGGGCCACAGTAGAACCGGCTACCTTTTTCTTTTCTCGAATACGCACGAGTGTGCATACTACTCCCTCTATTCCTAAATGTAGTGCGCATAGGAAATTTTAGAAGTCAAACGCCTCCTACTTTGACTACATTTATAGAGGACAAATATCTATATCTATGATGTTAAGTAAGTATCATTAGATGCCTCACTAAACATATATTTATATTATATTTGTTTCGTATTATTTTTGTTGATACTTTTCTCATTAAACTTGGTCAAACTAAACAATGTTTGACTCCTAAGAAATTTTATGCGCACTACATTTAGGAATAGAGGGAGTATATATTAAAGATAGGGTGGGGAAAAGAATTCCCTCCACATTGGATGTTACAAATTACATGTACACCAACTCCACGCCAAGGTCCAACTACACGATTAACTCCTCCTATCTACCCACCTAGCTAATGCCCATAGCATTGGCTCCACGTCTCCCTTAAATGCTGGAAATCTTGATATTTTACCGATCGAAAACATCAGACCAAAATTTGAATTAAGGGATGGAAGAAATATATTTGCACCCTATATGTAACTAAACGTGTGCTGTGGTACTAAGGTTAGCATGGAACTTTCTTATGCAGCTGTGCTCCACTGCTCATTTTACCTTGTTTTGCTTCGTGCGTCCCGTTGGCAGCGAGAGCAAAAAATGATTACCATGATTGAAATCGTTGCTAGATGGTCTACGGACCTAGATGTAATTTTTTTTATTTCTAGTGTTCGTTGTACTACCATGATTGAAGAAGAATACTCCCTCCGTTCCAAAATAGATGACCCAACTTTGTACTGAGTACAATGTTCCCGTTTCTTTTGCATCCATGTGCATGGCTTGCGAGACTGAGCGACGACGAATAATTAAGAACACGCAAGCTAATGATAAACATGCAAATAAACAAGGACCAAATAAATGCAAGCTAGTTAAAGATGCATGGTGAATCATGCATGTGTGCTGAGCGCGTACAACACCCGAGAAGCAAGACTTGCATCGTAGTACAATCAGACTAAACGTGAACGACGCGGCACCACTACATATGTACCTGAATGCTTGCGACAGGAGGCTTATTGAGCCGCCTGAGGAGGCTTCGCACCTCCCGCCGCCGCTGCACCAAACTCCCGGCAGACGACGGCGCTGCCGTCATCCGGCCCTCCATGAAGACAAACGTAAGAGCCACCACGAGCGCGAGCAAGCACGCTCGCGTCGCCGCCATTGAGCTACCTGCAATACTGTTGGTGTGGGTTCTTCTAGACTCGGCTGCTGTGCGATCGAGCGGAGGCCGAGCGTCCCGGCGTTTTATAGGGCCGGACGAGAGTGCAGACGATCGACGTCTACGTCGGCCTGGCCCTGCTACCGTATATTTTAGTTGAGGCCGTTAAAGCTTCACATGGTGCAAGAGCTTCGAATGCTGTGAGCACTCAGTAGGACAGTGACAGGCGGCGGTAACATGCATGCGGTAGCTACCCGAACCCCTCGTTCTGTCAGGTCTCCACGCTTTCATAGCGCATACTTGGATACATCCATACTGCAGGAGTATGACACCATGGGAGCATGGAATGGGGAATAGGCTAACAAAAGTCTCAACAGATGCACAAGTTAAGTCGAGCTAGATTAATTCACTGGCTATATATGCATTAGTATATGGATTGTGCACATATAATATGGGATGAAGGAGAGGCAGTAAAGTTTATTTCCAGCTATGGGTATTTTTAATTATTTCGAGAGGTCCTTTTTTAGCGGGATCTAACCAAGGGTTGCCAAAAACCACGAATTTGTAGAGATAGGTCCGCAGCCGCCCTTAGAAATCGCCAAAGAAATTGATGTCCACCGGATGATCAACCTTACAAACTTCTCCCGGAAATCGATTTCCAAGGGCGATTTAGAAGGTGGTCCACCCTAGAAATATTTTTCAAATAAATCAGAAAATAAACAATGCCAATAATAGAGAAAACTTCCGTGTGCAAGCATCTACTGTACTTACAACTCTAGCTCCTAGAATGTTTTCAGCTAATTTCATTTCTAGCCACTACGGACTTCTGGAGCTAGAGCTATATATAGTAAAGGCATCCACTTGGGTATTTTGTTGTTATTTTTAACTAAGGTGTATGTTTATCCACTTAGTTTTATCCTAAAAACTCCAAATGATGCATGGATATTGGAGTTGGAGTTGTGCCAAATAGTGCATTTATTACGTTGCTTATCAACACATGCTACTCTTCATCGATCATTATTTCCAAACTACGAAGCGTTTGTGCCAAAGGATCCCGAGTCGCCAATCGGCTTCAATGTGGTGGCCAATATGCTACACGTCCTCACTGCAAGGGATAAAAAGGATGGCCATGTAGGTCGCTTGATACCAGACCTGGTGAGTGATGGGGTGTCCATATTTTAGTACCGGACGATACATTAATTTTCATGGAACCTGACATGGCCAAGGCATTTAATATGAAACTAACTTCATGCCTCGTCGAGCAACTCTTTGTCCTTTAGATCAATTCCAGCAATCGAGAGCTCATTTACTTTCGTAAGGCCAAAGAAGTTTGAGAGTCTGTATATTCAACTTTGTTGTGAAACTGCCTCACTCCAACTCACTTCTTACGAGGGTGTCTTATCTTTACTAATATCCTTATCACTAGCCTGCCGATGTTTATGTTGTCCTCCTCAAAAATACCTAAAGGGGTAAGGAAAATATTAAATTAATACATGTCCATCTTTTTCTTCCAAAGTGTTTAGCATAACCAAAAATATCAATTAGCAAAGTGGAATCTGCACGGCAAAGGATCAAGGGGCCATTGTACGATGATCTTGAAATAAATAATATGTGCATGCTCGGCAAATGGCTATTCAAATTTTTAAATGGCAAAGGTGTATGGGAAGAATTCCTTGGCAATAAGCACCTTAACTATATATAATACCCTTTCCCAACTAATGATAAAGCCAAAAATATTTACCGTTATAGAAAATGATCAATGAGAGTCAAGGAGGATTCTCTGGTAGAGATTTCTTATTGGTTGGTATTGGCCAGGGCACACGATTTTGGGAAGGCACCTAGCTGGGGAGCTGATACAAACAAGCATAGGGGATAATTTGTAGATCTTTTCGATAAGTAAGAGTGTCAAACCCAACGAGTAGTACCATAAATTGGTTTGCCGATATAGCTAGGATAGTGCAAAAGCTGACTAAGTGATACTCATGTATTTGATTGATTCCATGGTTGCAAGTAATGAAATAACAATAAAGTTAGTTGAATGCAGAAGTAGCCAAGGTTCTTATAAAGACTAGATCATTCTCAAGGGTTGTGGGATAGCCGCCTAGATCTCATGTGTTTGATTGTTTAATCGTTGGCATGTGGATAGAGCATAAGCTAACATGCTGCAAAACCAATTCGTCACATGTTCTTATGATTATCCTCCCATCAGCCAACCCGACTATCTACTAAAATAATGAAGGCACGACTAACGAGAGCTTTATGTTTCGGGTCCCTATGTAACACTTAACTATAAATCCTAGACATGGGGCTCGGTATTCTATCACTTTGGCGTTCCCTAATAAATTCATTATAACAACAATGCTCTCCTCAATTCCCAATGATGGTGAAGTGGCACATAATCGATGCTTGCACACCACCACTAGAGAATTATGGCACAACATATAGTAAAACATCAAGTCTTATTGCAATTCATACAATATATATCAACTGAATTTCTCCATGTCCTCGAAAACGTAATGGACCTCCCACAAGTCACTAATAAAACTCAAAGCATAGTTGGATCCATGTGTGGTTCTTCCTATAGCATGTGGAGACGGAGGAGTCCACGACCTTTTGGGTACAACCAATGGAAGACGGTAGCTCAGGCAATGTTCAACCGTTTTGGATATCTGCCAATTAATATGATTTATTTAGCATGAGAACGTCATGTAATCATATTCTCTTGTAGTTGCGCTGGCTAGCATGTATTTTTTTCTTCTTGTATCTGATTTTTAAACTTTGCTTAATATATGGCTGAGTGCATCAACCGATAAATAGAACGAATATGGACTCGGAGAACTTTGCCTAGAACGCATGTTCTCTGGTATTTCTTGTATTTGTTATTAATATTTTTTCAAGTTCTCTGGTCTTTCCCTCATTTTCATAAAGAAGAAATAGAACGCTAGTCAAACGATAACATTTTTTACAAGGGTGGAGCGGCCATTATGGTGGGTGCGGTGAATACATAGAGTAGTGGTGAATTTGCAAGTGCATGGATCATTACAGCACGTGCCGAACGACCAAATGCATGGAACATTACAAACTTACAGTACGTGCGGAACTACCAAGTGCATGGAGCATTATAGTACGTGGGGAACTACTCCACTTCGCCAACTTGCATGTGATAACATTATATATAACAAATTAATTAAGCTATAATCGAGAGTTGATCACTTGACCAAGCTAGCTGCATGTTCTAATGTAGTCCAGCTGACCATTCCAGATTCATGGCACAGCTGAGTCATTAGTCATTACAGCATAAGAAAAATGGAACTAACTCTTTGCATGCAATCATGTTTGTACAAGGTACGAAATTATAAATATACAAAGTAGAATCTTACTGGTTTTCGTTCGAATCATCTTCATCCTCCCAAGAAATGCAAACAAAGCATCGTAAATGAGAGCACCAGTAAGCATGGTGATGGCAACAGCAAGGTCGGTGGACGGTCCTCTCTCTTCGATTATGACTCATACAACACAGTAGTTTTTGTAGTTCTCAACACCTCAACAGCTAGCGTGATCCAAAGCTTTATTTCTTCCTTTAGAGACCATATCTAGAAGCTTGATCAAGCATCAACTATGTTGTCGCCATTGACTACGCCTTGGTCCAAAATCCAAGAGGATATCCACTGTCTAAGGTCCACCCCTAGCTGAAGACATATGCGTATGCGGGGTGCCACAAATAATTGGACACTCCAAGAGCTCAATGTTGTCATGAGCAATGTTTCCGATCTTCCTAAGGTCTGCAAGATGCTTATGCAATCAACGAGTCATGATGCCATTGCTCTGGTAAACATCAAATGGAATTACCCCCTCATCATTTTCGTGCCAGGGGAGGTTGTGTGGTTGCCTATTCCAATAAAAAAATGTTTTTCACCTAAGTCATCGGTGCTGATTTTCCTGGTGACAAAGCTTTAAGAAATTATGTCAGTGATGGACTTAATAATCATGTACCATCACACTCACGATAAGAATGCTAGGTCGATATCCCATATAGAGTGCACATATGCATCTTTATTTTTGTCCTTTGGTGACCACAACGACTTACAATTTCCATGGGGCATGACATGAATATTTGGTAACTTGGTATCCCCATCATGTCACCATATGGGTGCCACACCACTCCACCAAACACACTGGAAAAAGCATTGGGAATCAGGTGGCGCCCAACGACCATGACCTTGGCTACTAGGGAGAAACTTTGTTAGGATCCAGCCCATTGCCGGATGAGAAATGATAGGGATCATCTTTGTCATCATCGACCTTGAAAGAGCAACTCTAGCAGAGTCACCAAAAGAGCAACCTTCATAATTGTTATGGAGTGCAGTCCATTTGAGCTCTTGAGGCAACATGCAAACACAGAGTATCCATATTTGTTGCCACCATAATCGTGGGACCCTCTTGTCAAGGGGATATCCTTTTCTCCCCAATTTCCCTCTCATCGCATGTGAGGTGGGGGACCACCTGATGTTATCTTGACACCACATCCAATCTACACATCACTGCCATCCAAAGGCAGCCTTGAGACACGGCAACTGGGATGCCTGATATGGAGGCCGCTCCATAAACTATGGCAAACTCCTAACAAGAGACAGACTGTGCTAGAGTGCCTTTTTGGGCCAAAATCATCATAATCGGTGTTATTATGTCGATCGCCTAAAACACAGTAATATAAAAAGGTTCAAAGATATAACATGCCTTTTTTTACATAACATACATATATAAGTTCAAACATGTGAAATAAAATGGTCATCGTGAATTAAAAAATGTTAATATTTATTGGTTCATGTATCTTTTCCTAAGTTTTCATCGATTTCAATTTTGTTTTTGCACAGATGTACATCTTTATGTTCATAAATGTGAAATAAAATTTTCATCACGCATGTAAAGTGTTTATATTTAAAAATAAAAAAATTATTTATAAAATATATGTATCATTTTAGGAAAAGTACATAGACTGTTGAAAAATATTCATACAAATGTGGATAAATAATCATATAATATGTATGAATATAAACAGATCTTTCTCCAACATCTGTTTGCTTTATTTCTTTCAGTTTCCTAGTGGCTGGTTTTCTATTCCATAGCAAGTGAAGAGCTACTTGCACTATTAGAAAAACACATATTAATCCCGGTTCGTAAGGGCCTTTAGTCCCGGTTCATGAACTGGGACTAATGGGTCGTTACTAATACCTCCCCTCTTTAGTCCCGGTTCTAACACGAACCGGGACAGATGGTCCTCCACGTGGCCGGTGCGCCGAGCCCAGGCAGGGGGCCTTTGGTCCCGGTTGGTGGCACCAACCGGGACCAAAAGAAATCCACGCATCAGCATTCCAGTGGTTGCGGTTTTTGTTTTTTTAAAGGGGGGGGTGGGGGTTTTGGGGGTTAATTTAGGTGTTTCATATATTGTGTTAGCTAGCTAATTAATAGAGAGAAGTGTCCTCTCTTATGTCCGTGCTTGGTCGACGCTACGTACTATATACATATAGCCCTCGACACGCTAGCTAGTAAGAAAATGAAGGGAACCATCGAGTACAGAAGTTCGTCATGCATACCGAGAGAAATGATCGATCGACCTCTCCTTTTCCGAGAGATTGGTCGAACAACAAGTTTTCGTATCATGTACGTCCGACGCTACTGGCTACATACATGTACAATATCTCTCAATTACAGTCCCCTAGCATTTGAAACCAACTTCCACATGGTATTCTCCGGCTTTATTGATGACGTGGTCAAGAAAGAATCCCGCCAATTCCTCTTGAATTGTTTTCATGCGATCTGGTTCTAGGAGTTCATTCCGCATCTGCCACATCTAATTTGAAGAAGGGGGTTAATTAATACATATATATGAATGAAACTCAACAGAAATAATGGTGTAATAAAATGAAATTGTGAATATTATTAATTGCTTACGCACTTCATATTGTCTTTGAGAGTGCGCTTGTTTTTCAAAGTCGCGGTGTGGATGAACTCGCACACGTAGTATCCCCAGAAATCATTTCCTTGTTCCTGCCACAAGCACTTTACGAGAAATAGAGATCAATCAAACTGATAATGAAGCATTATAAATGGCATTGATGAAAGTATAGCTATAGAATCAATGGAAGATGCGCACAACTAGCTAGCCAGTAGTACTTACTTTCGGGTATGTATATCGCAGCTCCTTCGGCTGTCCCGGAGCTTCTGCGGTGAACTATTTCCAAACCCTGCAAGACAAAGAAAATAATTATTATTACTTGAGATATCAGGAAATGAACAAAAAGTTGCCGATATGTTGCGATAATGATCGATTGAACTTACTTGCTGAGCATTTCAGTCATGTCCGCATAGGTGCTGGGATCTTTCCGTCTCGAGTCTAATACGGTTACTAGTCCACGCTCAAGCTTAATCTACAGAAGAATATAGTGGTACCTGCGCATGCATGCATAACTCATCAATTACATTACTATAACCTCGCTCAAGTAATAAGGGAAACCGAATATGCAAACGATCAGTAACACTCACTTGCCGTTGTAAGGAAAGAGTATGGTATCTTTGTTTTGATTTTTGATCAACGATTGTAGCAAGTTGTCCTCGGCCTCTTTGACGTCCTTTTCAACCAGAAATACATCTATGGTATTTGTGTTAATGAACCCAATATCATAGATTTCATTTTTTTGCACTCGATGATCTTCAATCTGCATAATATATTGAGGATAATTAATTATAAATACATGCAACGAAAGAGCCGAGCTATATATAGAGACTTAATGACAGAAATAGTACTTACAGACAGTAGCAAAAGACCGTTAATTTATCGAGAGCCTTTTGATTGAAGAACGCGAAGAACTCCTCAAATGGAACAGGCAACAGATCATTTCCAACGAGGTCGTGCTCCTCTTTAATGTGCAGATACAAAGTATTCGTGCCCCAGACTCTCTGCAGGTTTTCATGTACCAAGTATGGAACCTTCGCATTATTGTTGTTAGAGATTTTTCATCTTTGACGAGAGGCTTCCCGTACTCGTATCAGTGTTCTTCCACCATCATGTAATCAGGAAGTGCATCGTCAGGCAGGTAATCTTGTAGATTGCCATAACCGGCCACGATGTTGCCGCTAGACACATTGAGCGGGGGGGCACGATTGGTTTGCTTGTTCGCCGAGCTGGTCAATTTTTTTCGCAGCTGCTCGTTCTTTTGCTCTTTGATGTCTGACAGTACTTCCCGACCGCTCCGCTTGGAGATATGTCTGTTCAGTAATGCGCTCATAGTTGGTTCTCGGCGGAGACTTTGCCGGTTTCCTCAGGGCATCGAGAGTGCGCTTCGCTTTCACCGGATCTACCTTCTCCTCCGGAGGTGGATGTCTCTTTGCTTTCACCCCTTCAAAGAACTCCTTCACGTGGGTCTGCACGATCGTATTGTTTTCCTCCTCGGTCCTCTCGTACGGTAACTTCTCTAGAGGCTTTAGAGGTGGACCGTATCTGTATTGCCTCTCTCCTCTTCTTGTGCTGCTAGACGCCGGAGTAGACGGAGCGGCTGCGGCGTCTATCTTCTTTCGTGCTTGCTTATGAGGCGGAGGAGAAGGACTACGACACGCCGGAGCAGCCGGGGCGGCGGCGGGTCTCTTCCGCCCTTGCTGGCGAGGCGGAGAAGGAGGAGGCTGCTGGCTGCTTGGGAGCGCCGGCACAGGCGGAGAAGGAGGCGGAGTGCCGCCACGCGCCGAAGAAGGAGGCGGAGTGCCGCCACACGCCGGAGAAGGAGGCGGAGTGCCGCCACGCGTGCACTGCTCGTCACTCGCCGGAGGAGGAGGCGGTGGAGGAGGCGGAGTGCCCTGACTCGCCGGAGGAGGAGGAGGCGGTGGAGGAGGCGGAGTGCCCTGACTCGCCGGAGGAGGAGGAGGAGGCGGAGGCATCTAGTTCGGAAGGTTGATGAGCTCCTTCCGCCATAGGCATGGAGTCTTCAGAGCAGAACCCAGCCTAGTCTCCCCTTCACCGGTAGGGTGGTCAAGCACGAGGTCCTCAAATCCCTCCGTTATTTCATCCACCATCACCTTAGCATATCCTTCTGGAATCGGTTGGCAGTGATAAGTTGTGCCGGGTCCACTAGGATAAACTTGGCCAACAACCGCCTTGACCTTCAAATTCATCCATCGCGCCATAATGTGGCAATTTTGAGACTCCATGATACCATCCACGGGATAGCTGGCAGGAGCCGTCAAGACATGCTCCGGCTGAAGCAGCTCGATGGAAGCCACGCTGCTTCTCCGCTGAGATGGCGGGGTAGCTTCGGGGGAAGCTTCGGCAGGTCGTTTACTGCGATCTGCTGCTTCTCGTTCCTCTTTTCGTTCCTCTAGCCCCATTACCCTTTCGTGCAGCGCCTGTAGTTGGTCCTGCTCCAGTTTCTTCCTCCTCTCGTGGGTTTTGTAACCCCCTGCGTCCGGAAAACCAACCTTCCACGGAATGGAGCCTGGCGTGCCTCGTGTCCGTCCAGGGTGCTCAGGATTCCCAAGGGCCATTGTGAGCTCGTCCTTCTCCCTGTTTGGAAGGAACGTCCCTCGCTGCGCTGCATCGATATAGTGTTGAAGGTTCTTGACTGGTATTTGTAGTTGCTCGTCCGTCCACTGGCACTTCCCTGTTACAGGGTCCAAGGTTCCGCCAGCCCCGAAGAACCAAGTCCGGCAACGGTCTGGCTAGTGCATTGTCTCTGGTTCGATCCCTTTTTCAAGCAGATCATGCTCAGCCTTGTACCACTTAGGTCGGGCTTTGAGGTAGCCACCTGACCCCGTGCGATGGTGAAGCTTCTTCTTCGCAGCATTTTGCTTGTTGCTGACATCTTCTTACTCTTTTCCGATGTCTTGTGGGCCACAAATGCGGGCCAGTGATCTTTGATCTTCTCATATTTACCGATGAATTCTGGTGTCTTTTTTTTCTCGACAAACTGGTTCAGCTCTTTCCTCCACCTCCTCATTAGGGTTTCCATCTTCGTAAGAGCACAAGACTTGATTAATTGCTCTTTAACTGGCTTCTCCGGATCCTCCTCTGGCGGTAGGGTGAAATTTGCCTTCAGCTCAGTCCAAAGATCTTCTTTCTGCATATCATTGACATAAGACACCTCAGGGTCTTCCTCCTTAGGCTTATACCATTGCTGGATGCTGATCGGGATCTTGTCCCTAACAAGAACCCCGCACTGAGCAGAAAATGCCTTCCTTGTTCGGATGGGTTCAATCGGTTCGCCGTCGGGCGCGATTTCTATGATCTCAAACTTTTCATCCGAGCTCAACTTTTTCTTCGGGCCTCGTCTCCTTACCGGAGTTGTGCTCGATCCGGAGGGCTAGAAATTATAAGGAAGAGAGACAAGAGTAATTAATATGTGTACATATACCAAAACAATGGATGCATCAATTAACTAGTCAGCACAGACTTAACTAATATATATATATATATATATATATATATATATATACCTGGCCGGCCTCGGTTCGGTCACCGGAGCAGTCAGCACAGTCTCCTTCTTGTACCTCCATTGTGTCACCGGAGCCATCATGAACATAGTCCTCTTCTTGTACCGGCATTAATGGGTCGAAGCCATCATGAACATAGCCCTCTTCTTCACCCAGTCCTTCCTGACCATCGGTCTCGTTGAGAAATGACGCAACTTCATCACTTCCTTGTGCGATTATGTCCCCCAACATCGCTTTTGTTTCTTCGTCTCGGGAGTGCTCCATAGTTTCTGCAAATATTTACAACATGTCAATTATTATTCAAACATGGTACAGATGGATATATATATATATATATATATTAGTGGCAAATGTAGAACTAGCTAGCTAATCACAATAAGGAATCATGTTAGTGGCCTCGACGCTGCTTCTCTAGGGTTTGGGGTCGCCTCGACACAACACTTCAAGGGTTTGGGGTGGCCTCGACGACAACGCTCTTTTAACTTGATAAATTTGGGTGGCCTTGAGAGAGTTAATTTGTCGGGTAGGGGCGCGGCGGGAGGGGGTAGGAGACCAATATCGTTTTCTCTCTAGGGTTTGGGTGTCCTCGAGAGTTTTGGTCGAGCGAGAGGGCCGAGGGGGGTGCTGCCGTTGTATAAGTTATCACGGTCGAGAGTGGGTATATATATCGACCGCCCCTCATGTCGAAGTTATCTCGAGGGGGTTATATCGACAACGACGCGACATACATATACATGGGAAAATAATGTTATCAGGGAGGGGGTATCGGTACCCCCCCCCCC
>NC_057803.1:612651398-612652413 GCF_018294505.1 Triticum aestivum | reverse complement strand
TCTTTTTCTTCTTCTCCCTCGAGAAAGGAAAATAATTAAGGAAAAGGAAGAAAAGAGGAAGAAGGAAGGAAGAAGAAGAAGAAAAAAAGAAGAAGAAAAAAGAGGAGAAGAAGAAAGGAATAGAGGAGAAGAAGAAAAAATAGAAAAAAAATCTATTTTTTCTTCTTCTCCTCTCTTTTTCTTCTTTTTTCTTCTTCTTATTTATTTCTCCTCTTCTTTTCCTCTACTCTTCTTCTTTCTTTCCTCTTCTTATTTTCTTCTTTCCTATCCTTCTTTTTCTAAAATTGTAACTTTTGCATATATAAAGCTTTTCTAAAATTGTAACTTTCTATATATGAACAAAAAACTTTCTATGAACAAAAAAACATTTTTAACATATATATTTAGCAAATTCTAGCCACATACATCACATACACATATACATTATAGCCACATACACATATACATCACATATGAACAAAAAAATAAACTAATAAAAATAAAAAAACATATAGCAACATATGAACAAAAACATATAGCCACATACATACACATACATTATATATATATGAAAAAAAATTAAACTAATAAAAAAACAGAGTCGGGCAGGGCATGGCGGCAGCGGTGGCGCCGGCGGGGCAGGGCAGGGCAGGGGCGCGGGAGCGAGGCAAGGCACGGGCGCAAGGCAGGTGCGCTCACAGGGGGGTGGCGGGGCTCGGCCGGCGGCGTCAGGGCGCGGCGGCGCCGGCGTCGGGGCAGATGGCGTATACGGCGGCGGCGACGGCAAAGTTGAGCAGCCTGACGGCGTCAGAGGCGGCGACGACGGTGAGGTGGACCAGCCTGACGGCGTCGGAGGCGGCAGCGATGACGAGGTGGAGCAGCCTGACGGCTCGGCGGCGACGGCGACGAGGCAGAGCAGCGGGTGTCAGGCGGAGAAGGGATGGATTTTGGAGAAACTGCTAAGTGCTGCTTATATAGCAAGCGCATTGGTCCCGGTTGGTGGCACCAACCGGGACTAATACACCCTTTAGTCCCG
>NC_057803.1:612645235-612650989 GCF_018294505.1 Triticum aestivum | reverse complement strand
CGGCTGGTGGCACAAACCGGTACCAATGCCCCCCTTTAGTCCCGGTTGGAGCCACGAACCGGGACCAAAGGCCCCTGTGCTGCCCGCGTCGGGGCCAAAGTTTAGTCCCACCTCGCTAATTGAGAGGGGTGCGCAGTGTCGTGGTTCTAACTCTGACAGTGATGTAGGGGGGGTGAGTATGGAGAGGTTGGATCCTAGCTATTGGGAAGTTGTTACACGCGAGGTTTACGAGTTCAGGCCCTTCTCGGAGGAAGTAATAGCCCTACGTCTCGGAGCCCGGAGGCGGCCGACTGGATTATGCGTGTATGGATTACAGGGGTGCCAACCCTTCCTACTGAGGAGGGGGGTGGCTTATATAGAGTTCGCCGGCTCCCTCCTGCCCTTAGTAATGCGGGGTTTAAGGTACATTTAAGATTAGGCGTTACTGGTAACGCCCCTAATAAAGTGCTATAAAGGTCATGAAGACTACTTAACAGCTGACCGTTTGCCTACGGAGTGACTGTAGGCCTCCTGGCACTCGAGTGATTACCTTCACGGTCGAGTGGTAGCTTCTTGGTCGAGTGTCTTGAACCTGTCGAGTGGAATACCTTCAAATCGATTGATAGGTGACTTCTTCTAGGGATGTCCTTGGGTAGGGCTCTTTGGACGGGTCCGTGCCCCTATCCTAGGTACATAGCTTCATCATTAGCCCCCGAATGGATCGAGGTTAGAGTGGGGAAAGAGTTGGGGATCCTTTCCGACTGGTTCTTCGGGGCTGTATGAGTGTCTCGTTTACGGTCAGTTGTCACGGATGACGTCATCAACTCCTTTCAGTCGCCTTGATCCATTCCAGGCCCTTCGTCGAGTGAATATCTTTGCTTGCGACATGCCGAGTGTTGGTGCGAGCGGGATACTCTGTTTTTGGCAAGCGGTTCTGCGGCCCGCAGATCTCGCGGGATTCGGATTTTGGGAAGCGCGTGGGACGGGAGCAGCCGCAGTAATGGGAAGTGATAAAGCGGAAAATCCTCGATCCTCGTGTTGCCTTTTTCGCCACGTACTGCACGCGCGTCTGTTGCGGGATTTGACTGGACTGCCTGGGCCTACCAGTCAGCCACTCGGGAGCGGCCCCTTATAAGTCGCCGGCTCGGGGCTTCCAAGCCGTGCGCTTCTCTTCTTCTTCCTTCTTCCTCTCTCCTTTCGCCAGCCGTCCCGCGACCCTCGGCCGTACCCTAGCGCCGTTAGCCCGTACGAGACCTCGCCGGCGACGATGGTGAAGGGCAAGACCACTGCTTTGGAGCGCGCGAAGAAGGTTGCGGCGGCGGGGAAAGGAAAGAAGTCTTCACGAGGTGGATCTTCCTCCCGGACCACCCTGCCCAAGGGTTGGATTCAGGGCGACTAGATGCCATCGGTGCTCCGGCAGGAAGATCTCGACGACATGGCCGAGGGAGGAGCCATTCCCCACGAGGCTGCGCGTCTCCCGGGGAGGGAGATCGAACCGCAGCCCCGCGACGGTGAGTGCGTGCTCCTCGCCACCCACATCGACCGAGGGTTTTCCTTCCTCCCCATCCGTTCTTTCGGAGTTTCTTGAATTTCTTTGGAGCACAGCTCCATCACTTTACCCCCAACTCCATAGTCTATCTTGTCGCGTTCATTGCCATGTGCGAGGCCTTCCTGGGTTGCTGTCCGCATTGCGGGCTTTTCAAGCATATTTTTACTTGCCGCTCTCAGTCGGTTAAAAAGGCCAAGTTGAGTGATGAGAAGACGCAGGTGATCCAGCTGTGCGGGGGCCTGGCGATCCAGACGAGGGGGAAGAGCTATTTCCCCTCTATCACCTTCCCGGAGTCGGTCCGCGGCTGGCAGTCGACCTGGTTCTACTGCCAGGACCAGGCGACCCCCGGACAGTCGACCGATCTTCCTCCTTTTTCCCTCGATCGAGCCGAGAAGCCTGTCTCTCTGAAAGTCACGCCAGAGGAAAGTGCCCAAGTCAAGGTATTGGCGGGTCGAGTGGTTGAGCTTGTCTGTGAGGGGGTGACTGGGATGGATCTGTTAGAGGTTTTTCTCCAGAGGCGCATCCAACCGCTCCAGGCGCGAGACCACCCGATGTGGTTATATTCTGGCCTTGACGACACCACTCGGATCCACCCGGAGGAGGTCACCGACGAGATACTGGAGGGGTGGCTGTCAAGCATCACGGGGAACAAAGACAACCCCCGAGGAGCCAGAAGGGTAATTCCACTCGACAACTCATATGAAGTGGATCAAGTATGTCTTTGTGCTGGATATCTGGCCTTCTGTATTAGTCTCCTTTGGGTAAGTCGATTGACTTTCGCCCTGTCTGTTGTCTTCCAAGCTACCACTGAGATGTACTCGACGCCCAACGGGGCATAGGGGTCGACTGAAGAAGGTGAGGGGAGCGGAGGCGAGAGCGGGGACGACCAGGTCGAGTGGGAGTCCGACAGCGAGGGAGAGGAAGGCGACAACATCTTCTCCAGCGAAGAGGAGGAGGAGGCTGAACCCTCTCGCTCGGAGGGGCGGTCCAAGCTCGCCCACGATCCAGCGCAGGAGCGTGGCAAGGCGACTGCTCCTGTTGGGCAGTCGTCGAAACGCCCTCGGACTTCTTCTCCTCCGCCGATCGGGAAGGCTCCCAAGCACCCACAAACGACGCCATCCAAGCCGCCCAGGGCCTTGCCCAAGATGAAGATAGCCGTTCCCACCGTTTCTGGGTACCAATAACACTTGCTTTCCTTTGTCGACTATGGACGGATCCTTGGTCGATTCACTGGGCCAACTGACTAACTTTCGAGATTTGCAGTGATGCAACTTCTGAGGTCTCCGCCAGGAACGACGACCAAGAGATGGAGGACGCTGTCACCTCCAACCCTGGTACGATCGCTGATGTCCTGCTCACGAGTCGACTGAAATTTTATTGTGACTCTGGTCGATTGAATGTTTTCCTTGCAGCTCCTTCTCATGTTATTGACCTCCCGGACGACGACGACGACGCACCACTGAGGGTGAAGAGGAAGAAGAAGGCGTTGGCTGGCAAGACTCCACAATCCACTCCGGCACCTGAGGCCGTAGTTCGGGACGATGGCGAACCCACTCGGGCTTCCGTGACTTTCGTTGTTCCTCTGACGAGTGTGCGGCCTTCAGCGTCGACTGCAGATCCGTCTTCGCTTTTTGCTGCGTACCCCGTCCCTGAGGACCAAGCGGCTGCTGCGAAGGAGGCTGTACGCCAGGCTGGAGTCATGATGGAACAGGTAAAAGTGGCTCGGGAGGCTTGCCAGGCGGCTTATGACACAAGCTCGGCTCTTCAGAGCAATGTCCAGGTCAGTCGACTTCAACACTTGATCTGTTTGGATATGTCCTTTGAAGAATCTCTTTTCAGAAGATCTTTAAGCTTGTACACCCACTGGGTGTGTTTGCCGATTCTTGGACGAGTGGGGGCACGCTAAGTGCACCCACTGGGTGTAGTCCCCGAGACTACGGTCGACTGCTGGCAGCCGACTGTAGTCTTTAAATTGAGTCTTAGTTGAGTTTCTTCGCTCTGTCTGATCGGGCCATGTCGAATGGAACAGTATCCCGTCGACTGCGGGCAGTCGACGTCTTTTTCTCTCTCTTTTTTTACTGTGGGGGCACACTGAGTGCACCCACTGGGTGTAGTCCCCGAGGCTACTGTCGAATGTTTTTGCTTCGGCTGTAGTCTTAGAAACTCCATTATTGTCTGTTAGCTGCTCGGAAGCAACTTGTCTTGGACTCGGCTTCAGGGGTCAGTCGGGTGGGATAGGAACCGGTGGGGGCACGCTAAGTGCACCCACTGGGTGTAGTCCCCGAGACTATGGTGGACTATTGGCAGTCGACTGTAGTCTTATTATTTATTGCCTTTGTTGCTTTTTTTTACTGAAATTGTAACTCCTCCCCTTTGACTTCAGAAATCTTGTGATCTTGGAACCTGCTTGGCTGACTTGGAGAAGCAGCAAATTCAAATGAACCTTGATCTGGAGCTGGCCAGGACAGAGCTGCAGAAGGTCAGAGACGGTGCCGCAGGTAAGACGCCTTTGTTGACTGGTTAATTTTCAGGCTTGAGTATCTTTTCGCTTTCTCCGACTTAATCATCATTTTTTGCAGAAAAACTGAAAGAAGCTCTGGCGAAGAAGGATCAGGACTTGGCTGCTGCTCGCAAGGAGGCTGATGACAAGACCGCTCTGGCCGTGCAGAAGCTGGCTTCGGTCGACCAATTAGAAGGAGAGAATACCAAGTTGAAGGCCGCTTTGAAGGAAGCCAATAAGGAGTGTTCGCGTTGGAAGAAGGAGCACCTCACCCTGAGCGAGAAGATGGAAGGCATCGCTCGCAGGAGGGACGACCTGGAGGGCTACTTGAGGAGCTTTGCCAAGAAGTTGTACATCAAGCTCGAAGGTGCACACTCAGTTCTGACTGGTTTTTCATGTCGACTCCATTTTACGGAATTTGACTTATCCTTGGGTCGTGTATGCAGAACTTTGCCAGAACTTCGAAGAGGAGACCGGGCGGATCGAAACAGGTTTGGATCCGATCAACTCTCCGGTGAAAGACGAAGCTGCCATGAACCTGCTCCGACTGGAATCCCGTATTGACGGCGTCGTGGATTACTTGGCTCGACTGAAGGTCACCATGACGCGGATCGACCCGACGCTTTGGCCAGAGTCCACGCTCCAGAATGATCTCGAGTCTCTGATGACTCGACTCAACGGAATCCCTGACCGAGTGCAGGAGTGGAAGAAGTCTTCAGCTCGGTGTGGTGCTGACGTGGCTCTGTCTCTGATCCACGTCCATTGCAAGGAAGTGCGGGAGGAGAAGCTGGCCGCCATCCAAGTCGCCAACACGAGAAAGCACAACTTCCAGGACTTCATGGAGACATTTATTGCTGCTGCTACCCGCATCGCAGACGGGATCGACTTGGATGAGTTTGTCGCCCCTGCCAGTCCTCCTCCTCCCGAGGAATGAAAAAACTTGCCTCGGAATGTCGAGTGTATTTTGTAATCCGTTAAACTCTGCTTTAAATTTGCCTCGGAATGCCGAGTAGAAGTGTAACAGTTAAACTCTGCCGAACCGGGGGCTCGAGTACTTTGATCTGAGGTCTCTGGGACCTTTTAGGCTTTATTTGAACTTGATTCGTCGTTGAATCTCTTTGTGGATGATCCTCGCGTGAAACTTGGTCTTCACTCGAAATAACTTTGTGTCTGTAGTGCAGCTCCGAAGGAGAAGGTAGTAGTCGATCTACACCCTGTTACTGCACATTGTATTTGTGGCGAAGCTCTCCAGGGAGGTGGCGATCGACCCGCACCCTGTAGCTGTGGGGTGGGACGGAGCGCACATTGTATTTGTGGCGAAGCTCTCCAGGAGAAGGTGGAAGTCGACCTGCCCCTCGTCGTCCTTGGGAAAAGAGTTGTGTCTCATACTTAGGCGAGTGCTGGACTGCAGCTAAGCCCCCGAGTGGGAGGTTTGCTCTCCACTCGGTAGGATTTTTCAAACTTAGGCGAGTGCTGAGTGCAGCTAAGTCTCTTCATAGGAGAACTTAGGCGAGTGCTGGACTGCAGCTAAGCCCCCGAGTGGGAGGTTTGCTCTCCACTCGGTAGGATTCTTCAAACTTAGGCGAGTGCTTACTGCAGCTAAGTCTCTTCATAGGAGAACTTAGGCGAGTGCTGGGCTGCAGCTAAGCCCCCGAGTGGGAGGTTTGCTCTCCACTCGGTAGGATTTTTTAAACTTAGGCGAGTGCTGACCGCAGCTAAGTCTCTT
>NC_057803.1:612607036-612644813 GCF_018294505.1 Triticum aestivum | reverse complement strand
CGAGTGCTGACTGCAGCTAAGTCTCTTCGTAGGAGAACTTAGGCGAGTGCTGGACTGCAGCTAAGCCCCCGAGTGAGAGGTTTGCTCTCCACTCGGTAGGATTTTTTAAACTTAGGCGAGTGCTGACTGCAGCTAAGTCTCTTCGTAGGAGAACTTAGGAGAGTGCTGGACTGCAGCTAAGCCCCCGAGTAGGAGGTTTGCTCTCCACTCGGTAGGATTTTTCAAACTTAGGCGAGTGTTGACTGCAGCTAAGTCTCTTCGTAGGAGAACTTAGGCGAGTGCTGGACTGCAGCTAAGCCCCCGAGTGGGAGGTTTGCTCTCCACTCGGTAGGATTTTTTGAACTTAGGCGAAACGGATTCGCGGCTAAGTCACCCACTGGGGGTTTTCGTATGTAAACAAAAGTGACAGCAATCATTGGAACACTCTTGTCTTTGATAAAAATGAACTACGGAAGTTTCTCTTATTACATCTTTATAGGAAGGAACTTAAGTGTAAAAGTGGCGGAGCAGTTCTGCGTTCCAAGCTCGCGGCTCGTCGATCTGGCGATCAACATTGTAAAGGTGATATGCTCCGTTATTGAGGACTCTGGTGATGATGAAGGGGCCTTCCCAAGTAGGAGCAAGCTTGTGTGGTTTCTGTTGATCCACTCGGAGGACCAAATCTCCTTCTTGGAAGGCTCAACTCTTCACATGCCGGGCATGGAATCGACGCAAGTCTTGCTGATAAATGGTCGATCTGATCATGGCCGTCTCTCTTTCTTCTTCCAGGAGGTCTACTGCATCTTGCCGAGCCCGTTCTGCTTCGTCTTCGGTGTAAAGCTCGACTCGGGGAGCGTTGTGAAGGAGATCACTTGGCAGAATGGCTTCGGCTCCATAAACAAGAAAGAATGGGGTTCTTCCAGTCGACCGGTTAGGGGTGGTCCTTAACCCCCACAGTACTGACGGAAGCTCGTCGACCCAGGCACCTGCCGCGTGCTTGAGATCACGCATTAGCCGAGGTTTTAGTCCCTTGAGGATCAGACCATTTGCTCTTTCAGCTTGTCCATTCGACTGGGGATGGGCGACTGATGCATAGTCGACTCGAGTGCCTTGGGAGGCGCAAAAGGCTCTGAAGCTGTCTGAATCGAAGTTTGACCCATTGTCAGTGATGATGCTGTGAGGGACTCCAAATCTGAATGTTAGTCCTCTGACGAAACTAATAGCAGTGCTAGCATCGAGGTTCTTGATGGGTTTAGCTTCAATCCATTTGGTAAACTTGTCGACTGCCACAAGCACATGGGTGAAACCGCTCCTGCCTGTTCTCAGAGGTCCGACCATGTCCAGTCCCCAGACAGCGAAGGGCCAGACGAGTGGAATGGTCTTCAGGGCTGATGCGGGTTTGTGGGACATGTTGGAGTAGAACTGACACCCCTCACACTTGTCAACTATCTCCTTTGCCATCTCATTTGCTCTTGGCCAGTAAAATCCCGCTCGGTATGCTTTGGCCACAATGGTCCGAGAGGATGCATGGTGGCCACAGGTTCCCGAGTGGATCTCATCAAGGATCATCTGACCTTCTTCCGGTGTTATGCACTTCTGACCGATTCCAGTCGCGCTTTCTCTGTACAACTGTCCTTTTATGACTGTGAAGGCCTTGGATCGACGGACGATCTGTCAAGCCTCTTCTTCGTCCTCCGGGAGTTCTTTTCTTAGGATATACGCGATGTATGGTATCGTCCAGTCGGGAGTGACCGCCAAGACTTCCATGATTAGGTCGACCACGGCAGGAACTTCGACTTCAGTCGGATCTGTGGCACTTTTCGGCTGCGGGGTTTCTTCTGTGAAGGGATCTTCTTGGACTGACGGCGAGTGGATGTGTTCCAGGAACACGTTGCCGGGAATGGCTTCCCTCTTGGAGCCTATCTTTTCCAGATCATCGGCTGCCTGATTTTTCAGTCGGGGAATGTGATGAAGCTCCAACCCCTCAAATTTCTTTTCTAGCTTTCTTACTGCGTTGCAGTAACCGGTCATAGCCGGACTTCTGACGTCCCACTCCTTCATCACTTGATTAACCACTAAATCTGAATTGCCATAGACCATGAGGCGACGGACGCCGAGTGAAATGGCCATGCGCAACCCATACAAAAGTGCTTCATACTCTGCTTCATTATTGGAGGAATCAAAGTGAATCTGGAGGACATATCTGAGCTTACCTCCTCGGGGGGAGACTAAGACTACTCCCGCGCCGGAACCATTAAGCATCTTAGATCCGTCGAAGAACATGGTCCAGTGCTCCGAGTGAACTTGAGTCGGAAGTTGCTGTTCAATCCACTCGGCGATGAAATCTGCGATTGCTTGGGACTTGATAGCCTTTTTTGCCTCGAACTTGATATCTAAGGGAAGGAGTTCAATCGCCCATTTGGCCACTCGACCAGTTGCATCTCTGTTATGCAGAATCTCCGACAATGGGGCGTCACTGACGACTGTAATGGAGTGGTCAGAGAAGTAATGTGCAACCTTTTTTGTGGTCATGTAAATCCCATATACAAGCTTCTGGTAATGGGGGTATCTTTGTTTTGAAGGGGTCAAAACTTCAGATACGTAATAGACTGGGCGCTGAACTCTGAAGGCCTTTCCTTCCTCTTCCCGCTCGACCGTAAGTACTGTGCTGACAACTTGTCCTGTGGCTGCAATGTAAAGCAGCAAAGGTTCCTTGCTGATTGGGGCAGCAAGCACCGGCTGGGTGGAAAGCAGAGCTTTGAGATCTGCAAACGCTGCATCAGCTTCTGGAGTCCACTCGAATTTGTCAGACTTCTTCATCAGTCGGTAAAGAGGCAACGCCTTTTCACCGAGACGAGAAATGAATCGACTTAAAGCAGCCAAGCAGCCTGTAAGCTTTTGGACATCGTGCACGCGTACAGGACGCTTCATCCGGAGTATGGTGCCGATTTTCTCAGGATTGGCGTCGATCCCTCGTTCGGAAACGAGAAAACCGAGTAATTTTCCGCCTGGAACTCCGAATGTGCACTTTGATGGATTGAGCTTGATATCGTACCTCCTGAGATTGGCAAAGGTTTCTGCAAGGTCAGCCCGCAGGTCGGAACCTTTTCGGGACTTAACCACGATATCGTCCATGTATGCCTCCACATTCCGACTGATTTGAGTGAGTAAACACTTCTGAATCATTCTCATGAATGTGGCTCCAGCGTTCTTGAGGCCGAACGGCATGGTGACGTAACAGAAGCACCTGAATGGAGTGATGAAAGCTGTTTTGATCTCGTCGGGTCCATACAGACGGATCTGATGGTACCCGGAATAGGCATCTAGGAAAGACAGTCTCTCGCACCCCGCAGTCGAGTCGACTATTTGGTCGATGCGAGGGAGGGGAAAATGATCTTTCGGGCAGGCCCGATTGATATGCTTGAAGTCAATGCACATGCGGAGCGACTTGTCCTTTTTGGGGACCATGACGACATTGGCGAGCCACTCGGAGTGGTAAATTTCTCGGATGAACTCTGCTGCTAAGAGCCGAGCCACTTCCTCGCCAATGGCTTGCTTCTTCTGGACGGTGGACCGTCGAAGATGTTCCTTCACGGGCTTGAATTTTGGGTCGACTCGTAGACGGTGCTCAGCCAGCCCTCTGGGAACTCCAGGCATGTCAGAGGGTTTCCATGCGAAGATATCCCAGTTCTCACGGAGGAGCTGGATGAGCGCTTCTTCCTATTTGGAGTCGAGTGTCGTCAACATGTGGGTCGGAGCAGCGTCGGGGTCGGTCGGGTGAACGTGGACTGTCTTTGTTTCGCCAGCCGACTGAAAAGCCGATTCTGAGGCGGGCTTCTTGGCTCGCAGCAATTCACTCGGATCGGCAGTCTTTTGGTACTCTTTCAGCTCGACTACTGCCATCTGAGCGTCTGCAATGTTTGAGCCCTTCTGAAAGCATTCTTCCGCCTTCTTCCGATTGCCTGTAACAGTGATCACGCCTATGGGGCCAGGAATCTTTAGTTTGAGATACACGTAACATGGTCGGGCCATGAAGAGTGCGTAAGCTGGCCTACCCAAAACGGCATGATAGGCACTCTGGAAGTCCACAACTTCGAATGTCAACCTTTCCTTGCGGTAATTCTTCGAATCACCGAAAACTACATCGAGAGCAATCTGGCCGAGCGACTCGGCTTTCTTCCCAGGAATGACTCCATGGAAGCTCATGTTGCTGGTACTAAGTCTGGACATCGGAATGCCCATCCCCTTCAAAGTCTCAGAGTACAGTATGTTCAGGCCACTGCCGCCGTCCATCAATACTTTGGTCAGTCGAGTGCCTTCGACAACTGGGTCGACCACCAAAGCTTGCCTCCCAGGGGTGGCAATGTGCGTCGGGTGATCCGACTGGTCGAATGTGATGGCAATCTGCGACCACTTCAGATAATTGGGTGTTGCCGGGGCAACCATGTTCACCTCACGGTTAATGACTTTCAGTCGACTCTTGCTCTCAACATCAGCAAAAATCATCAGGGTGGAATTGATCTAGGGATATCCATCGTCACTGTCTTCTTTGTCTTCGATCCTATCGGGCTCTTTTTCCTTATCTTTGGGCTGCTTGCCCTGGAACTGCTGGATCAGGAGCCGGCACTGTTGAGTGGTATGCTTTGGGTAAATAAAATTACCCTCTTCGTCTTTCTTGGTGTGGATGTGACACGGTAAGTCCAAAACATCATTCCCGTCTTGATCTTTTACCTTCTTGGGCTTCCAGGTGCCCTTGGGTTTCCCCTTGAAGTTTCCCTGGGCAACGGCCAGGGCCTCCCCGGGAGCAGCTGGCTCGGCCTTCCGCTTCTGTTTCCGAGTTGAGTTTCCTCCAGTTTCCTGGGCGACTGCTTTGAGCTTGCCGCTTCAGAGTCGATCTTCGTCTTCACCATTAGCGTACTTGGTGGCGATCTCCATCATCCGATTCAGGGACATCTCTCCAGTTCGACCGAACTTTAGATTCAACTCCCTGTATTTAACACCCTCTTTGAAAGCGCAAACTGCTTGATGGTCTGGCACGTTCTCAACTGTGTGGTGCAGCGTGATCCACCTCTGGATGTAATCCCTCAGTGTTTCATTCGGCTTCTGCATGCAAGACCATAATTCTGTGAGGCCTGCAGGTCGTTTGCATGTTCCTTCAAAGGTCGTGACAAACACTCGGGAGAGGTCCTCCCAGGTGTAAATGCTGCTAGGTGCCAACTGATTCAACCACGCTCTGGCTGAGCCCTCCAACATAAGAGGCAAATGCTTCATGGCCACTTCATCATTGCCACCGCCAATCTGTACAGCCACTCGGTAATCTTCGAGCCAAGTGTCAGGCTTGGACTCGCCGGTGAACTTGCTAACTCCAGTTGCCAGCCTGAAATTGGGAGGAATCACTGCGGCCCTGATGGCTCGACTGAAGCACTCCGGCCCTGAAACACGTACTCTGCTGCTACTGGCAGGCGCATCTCTGTGGTGGCCCCCTCGATGAGCCCTGTTCCTGTCGATCAAACCTTGAACAAGGGTAGACCTCGCATCAAAGCCTGGGTCTCTGGGGTCGACTGGAATCCTCTGCCCAACACTGTGAGGGCGTCTGTCATCTTGCCGTCGAGGTGCATATGGCCCGCTCCTCAGGGGAGGGGTTGGCACTCGATGTCGATCATCTCGATCGAATCGACGATCATACTGCTCATTCCTCCGGTACTGATCATGCCGGTCATCACGTCCCTCACGCCTCGGGGGCGATCTCGGGCTGTGGGCCGACTGAACTGTGTCTGCTGCAACGGATCGACTGTGGATCCTATCTCTCGACTGAGAAACGGCGGAATTCTGGTTTCCAGCCCCCCGGAGCAATGCTCTGGTCTGCAACAAGCCCCTGCCTGCCTCCGACTGGGATGGCTGAATTGATTCTGCTATACGGGCTGCAGCGGCCAAATTCTGAACTGGGGTTCAATATACCTGAGGCGGAGAGAAGGGCCGGCGCCGACTGGACTCGGGAGCTAGCGGACGTCGACTGGACTCGGGAGCCCGCCGACGCGCTTGTTCGTCGAGTATTCGCTGGAGATTCTCCAGTCGAGAGCGCTCGGCCAGGTTAGCAAGGTGCACGTCCTCCAAGGACCGGGCCTCGGGGGTTCTCCAACAATAGGAGTGTGGAGTGCGTCCATGTTCCGGCGGCGAAGCTCCTCCCACTGTAACGACGTGAGAGGTTCGGGCAGGTACTCACCGTGGGAACGCGACGGGTCGCCTCCGCCCGTGGCTCCGTCAGTGCGAGGGAAACCGGGGGGACTGTGTGTCCCATCGACCGCCAGAATCTCAGCCGTTGGGTCGCTGCTGTCGCACTCGGATGCGGTCCCCACGGAGCCAGTCAACAGGTCGAACAGGCCATAGAGGGACTCGACGGGCTCGATTGCCGCAACTTGTGGGCCGGCCGACTGGCGGGCCACGGCGTGCCTCACCCACCGCTGAAGTCTCGACCCACCGGAGCGCTTGCGCTGGTGGGAGACAGGGCGGGGAGACGACGCAGGGGTCGACCGGTACTGGGTCGACGGCTGCCGCAGGAGGACGCCACGAACGCATGCGCGGAAGTGCGTCGCGCCGCGGACGAGGAGCGCGTCGATGTCGAGCGGTGCCTCCTGAAGCCAGGCGGAGTCATCGGCGATGAAGGTGAGCGCGCCGAGACGGATCTCGCGGCCCTCCACCAAAACTCCGCAAGAAACCATGATCAAAGGGATCGGAAAAGATCGCAACTTCTCCAATTAAGCGCTAAGATTCCTGCCCCACGGTGGGCGCCAACTGTCGTGGTTCTAACTCTGACAGTGATGTAGGGGGGTGAGTATGGAGAGGTTAGATCCTAGCTATTGGGAAGTTGTTACACGCGAGGTTTACGAGTTCAGGCCCTTCTCGGAGGAAGTAATAGCCCTACATCTCGGAGCCCGGAGGCGGTCGACTGGATTATGCGTGTATGGATTACAGGGGTGCCAACCCTTCCTACTGAGGAGGGGGTGGCTTATATAGAGTTCGCCGGCTCCCTCCTGCCCTCAGTAATGCGGGGTTTAAGGTACATTTAAGATTAGGCATTACTGGTAACGCCCCTAATAAAGTGCTATAAAGGTCATGAAGACTACTTAACAGCTGACCGTTTGCCTACGGAGTGACTGTAGGCCTCCTGGCACTCGAGTGATTACCTTCACGATCGAGTGGTAGCTTCTTGGTCGAGTGTCTTGAACCTGTCGAGTGGAATACCTTCAAGTCGATTGATAGGTGACTTCTTCTAGGGATGTCCTTGGGTAGGGCTCTTTGGACGGGTCCGTGCCCCTATCCTAGGTACATAGCTTCATCACGCAGTGGTTTATAAGCCCCACTGCCGCACCCCTCTCGAGCTCCTCTCCACCGCAGGCTTTCGGGCCTACTTGCTAAACTTTGCCTGATGGGCCTGCTGGGCCTACTGCGGGCCTGAATCCTGGCCCATAGTAGGGTTTCAAGTCGTATTCAGGCCATGGGGGCCCAGTAGGAGGCATTTTTTTGTTTTTTTGTTTTCTTTACTTATTGTTGCTATTTTTATTTTTTTCCAGTTTTTTTTGTTTTCTGCATTATTTATTTCCTTTTGTTTTTTGCTTTATTTTTTAATTCTTTTTGCTTTTAGTTTTAGTGCCATTAGTTTTCAAATTTGAAAACACTTTTTTTGTTTTTTGTTTTCTTTCTTGCTTTATTTATTTTATTTTGTTTCTACTTAGAACAATATACTTATTGTTGCTATTTTTAATTATTATGAGGGCCGAACCATAAGACATTAAAGCATTTCAAATGAACTCTAAAAAAGTTGAAAGTTGGCATGGTATCATAAATTGACCCACATAGCATGTGCATGTACAAAACGAACAATGGTATCATACTCGTCAGTTACAAAGTTGGCATGGTATCATCATAATAGTTGCGGGAGAAAGTCTTCACTTTTTCTTCGCTTGTGTCATTTGCTTATTGCGCCGTAACCATGAATAATCTTCATCGTTTATCAGGATGCTAGGGTCAGCCTTGACTTTAAAGGGAGGAATTTCATGAAACTTTTCATAATCTTCAGACATATCTGTCTTGTCCTCCACTCCCACGATGTCCCTTTTTCCTGAAAGAACTATGTGGCGCTTTGGCTCATCGTATGATGTATTCGCTTCCTTATCTTTTCTCTTTCTCGGTCTGGTAGACATGTCCTTCACATAGATAACCTGTGTCACATCATTGGCTAGGATGAACGGTTCGTCAATGTACCCAAGATTTTTCAGATCCACTGTTGTCATTCCGTACTGTGGGTCTACCTGTACCCCGCCTCCTGACAGATTGACCCATTTGCACTTAAACAAAGGGACCTTAAAATCATGTCCGTAGTCAAGTTCCCATATGTCCACTATGTAACCATAATATGTGTCCTTTCCCCTCTCGGTTGTTGCATCAAAGCGGACACCACTGTTTTGGTTGGTGCTCTTTTGATCTTGGTCAATCGTGTAAAATGTATTCCCATTTATCTTGTATCCTTTCCAAATCAATACAGTCAAAGATGGTCCCCTGGACAACAAGTACAGCTCATCACAAACAGTGTTGTCACCTCTGATACGTGCTTCCAACCAACTGCTGAAAGTCCTGATGTGTTCACATGTAATCCAGTCGTCGCACTACTCCGGGTGTTTGGAGCGCAGACTGTTCTTGTGTTCATCGACATACGGGGTCACCAAGGTAGAGTTCTGTAGAACTGTGTAGTGTGCCTGAGACCAAGAATATCCGTCCCTGCATATTATTGAGTCCCTTCCAAGCGTGCCTTTTCCAGTCAGTCTCCCCTCATACCGCGATTTAGGGAGACCTATCTTCTTAAGGCCAGGAATGAAGTCAACACAAAACCCGATGACATCCTCTGTTTGATGGCCCATGGAGATGCTTCCTTCTGGCCTAGCGCGGTTACGGACATATTTCTTTAGGACTCCCATGAACCTCTCAAAGGGGTACATATTGTGTAGAAATACGAGGCCCAGAATGAGAATCTCGTCAACTAGATGAACTAGGACGTGCGTCATGATATTGAAGAAGGATGGTGGGAACACCAGCTCGAAACTGACAAGACATTGCACCACATCACTCCTTAGCCTTGGTATGATTTCTGGATCGATCACCTTCTGAGAGATTGCATTGAGGAATGCACATAGCTTCACAATGAATAATCGGACGTTTTCCGGTAGAAGCCCCCTCAATGCAACCGGAAGCAGTTGAGTCATAATCACGTGGCAGTCATGAGACTTTAGGTTCTGAAACTTTTTCTCTGCCATATTTATTATTCCTTTTATATTCGACGAGAAGCCAGTCAGGACCTTCATACTAAGCAGGCATTCAATGAAGATTTCCTTCTCTTCTTTGGTAAGAGCATAGCTGGCAGGACCTTCATACTGCTTTGGAGGCATGCCGTCTTTTTCGTGCAAACGTTGCAGGTCCTCCCGTGCCTCAGCTGTATCTTTTGTCTTCCCATATACGCCCAAGAAGCCTAGCAGGTTCACGCAAAGGTTCTTCGTCGCGTGCATCACGTCGATCGAAGAGCGGACCTCTAGGTCTTTCCAGTAGGGTAGGTCCCAAAATATAGATTTCTTCTTCCACATGGGTGCGTGTCCCCCAGCGTCACTCGAAACAGCTAGTCCGTCGGGACCCTTTCCAAAGATTACGTGTAAATCATTGACCATAGCAAGTACGTGATCACCGGTACGCATGGCGGGCTTCTTCTGGTGATCTGCCTCGCCTTTGAAATGCTTGCCTTTCTTTCGACATTGATGGTTGGTCGGAAGAAATCGACGATGGCCCAGGTACACATTCTTCCTGCAGCTTGCCAGGTATATACTATCGGTGTCAAGTAAACAGTGCGTGCATGCGTGGTATCCCTTGTTTGTCTGTCCTGAAAGGTTACTGAGAGCGGGCCAATCATTGATGGTCACGAACAGCAACGCATTTAGGTTAAATTCCTTCTGTTTGTGCTCATCCCACGTACGTACACCGTTTCCATTCCACAGCTGTAAAAGTTATTCAACTAATGGCCTTAGGTACACATCAATGTCGTTGCCGGGTTGCTTAGGGCCTTGGATGAGAACTGGCATCATAATGAACTTCCGCTTCATGCACATCCAAGGAGGAAGGTTATACATACATAGAGTCACGGGCCAGGTGCTGTGATTGCTGCTCTACTCCCCGAAAGGATTAATGCCATCCGCGCTTAAAGCAAACCATACGTTCCTTCGCTCACTTGCAAACTCATCCTAGTACTTTTTCTCGATTTTTCTCCACTGCGACCCGTCAGCGGGTGCTCTCAACTTCCTGTCTTTCTTACGGTCCTCATTGTGCCATCGCATCAACTTGGCATGCTCTCCGTTTCTGAACAGACGTTTCAACCGTGGTATTATAGGAGCGTACCACATCACCTTCACAGGAACCCTCTTCCTGGGGGGCTCGCCGTCAACATCACCAGGGTCATCTCGTCTGATCTTATACCGTAATGCACCGCATACCGGGCATGCGTTCAGATCCTTGTACGCACCGCGATAGAGGATGTAGTCATTAGGGCATGCATGTATCTTCTGCACCTCCAATCCTAGAGGGCATACGACCTTCTTTGTTGCGTATGTACTGTCGGGCAATTCGTTATCCTTTGGAAGCTTCTTCTTCAATATTTTTAGTAGCTTCTCAAATCCTTTGTCAGGCACAGCATTCTCTGCCTTCCACTGCAGCAATTCCAGTACGGTACCGAGCTTTGTGTTGCCATCTTCGCAATTGGGGTACAACCCTTTTTTGTGGTCCTCTAACATGCGATCGAACTTCAGCTTCTCCTTTTGACTTTCGCATTGCGTCCTTGCATTGACAATGACCCGGCGGAGATCATCATCATCGGGCACATCGTCTGCTTCCTCTTGATCTTCAGCAGCTTCGCCCGTTGCAGCATCATCGTGCACATCGTCTGGTTCCTCTTGATGTTCAGTAGCATCACCGTATTCAGGGGGCACATAGTTGTCATCGTACTCTTCTTCTTCGCCGTCTTCCATCATAACCCCTATTTCTCCATGCCTCGTCCAAACATTATAGTGTGGCATGAAACCCTTGTAAAGCAGGTGGGTGTGGAGGATTTTCCGGTCAGAGTAAGACTTCGTATTCCCACGTATAGGGAATGGACAACACATAAAACCATTCTGCTTGTTTGCCTCAGCCACTTCGAGAAAATCATGCACGCCCTTAATGTACTCGGAGGTGTGTCTTGAACTGTACATCCATTGCCGGTTCATCTGCGTGCATTATATATAATTAAATGTGTCAAAAATCATTACAGAACATCATGAATAGATAATTAAGTGACCAAATTAATAGAAGTTCATCATCACATTAAAACCAAAGTACATACATAGTTCTCATCTAACAACATAAAGCTCTGCAGAGCATCTAAATTAATTAAACCATACACTGAAACTATGTAAAACATTTCAATGCGAAAACAAATGCGATCATAATCGCAACCAATGTAACAACTGATCCAACGGCATAATGATACCAAGCCTCGGTATGAATGGCATATTTTCTAATCTTTCTAATCTTCAAGCGCATTGCATCCATCTTGATCTTGTGATCATCGATGACATCCGCAACATGCAACTCCAATATCATCTTCTCCTCCTCAATTTTTCTAATTTTTTCCTTCAACAAATTGTTTTCTTCTTCAACTAAATTTAACCTCTTGACAATAGGGTCGGTTGGAATTTCCGGTTCAACAACCTCCTAGATAAATAAAATCTATGTCACATTGGTCGGCATAATTGTCATAAACAATAAATGAATCAATAGTTATGAAAAGATAATATATACCACATCCGAATCATAGACAGGACGAGGGCCGACGGGGGCGGATATCAAAACCATCGCACTATATAAGATGCAATAATAAAAGTAAGAAAATTATACAAGTATCTATATAAACATACAAGTAAGAATTTTTTTTCCTTTCAGAAAGAAGATAAGAACAAGATCGGCGCACCACGGTGGTGCCGGCGACGAGATCGGCGCGCGCGATCGACGGCGGTGAAGACGGGGACGGGACGTGACGGACCGCTAAATCTAGACAAATATTAAAGGAAATGGAGCTTGGAGATCGAGCTTGGAGAGGAGAAAGCTTAAGTAGTGTGGCTCGGGCATTCCATCGAACACCTCGTGTGAATAGGAGGTGAGCTAGAGCACCACAAAGCTCTCCCCTCGCCGGCCACGAAAAACAGAGCACTGGGAGTGCTCTGCTCGCGGGCGAGGGGTATATATAGGCAACTAATTGGTCCCGGTTGGTGGCATGAACCGGGACTAAAGAGCAGCCTTTGGTCCAGGTTCATGCCACCAACCGGGATCAATGATGGTGGGCCAGGAGCGATGCCCATTGGTCCCGGTTCGTCCCACCAACCGGGACTAATTGCCCACGTGGCCCGGCCGGCCCCCGGGGCTCACGAACCGGGTCCAATGCCCCCATTGGTCCCGGTTCTGGATTGAACTGGGACTAATGGGCTGGCCGGGCCTGTACCATTGCCCCCTTTTCTACTAGTGTTGGTTAGGCGGCCATGCCGTGTGGGCTAATTTCATGGTCGTAACGGAATTTATGGCTCCTCTTTCCTTCGGCATTGGCAATGGCAGTCTCTCGTCTTCAGTTTTTTCATAATTTTTTGTTGAACTCGTTGATTAGCGCGTCTGATTCATGTATCCTCTTTTAAAAGCGAAATGAAATGGCACGGCTTGCTTTGTGCCATAGTAGTTGGCTGCTTCTTTCCGGTGCTTTCTCAACGTATATGTATGAACTCAGTGAGCAGGGATCACCCGGTGCGCGCGATAATATCGGCAGAGTGCAAGTTGGGTACCTCGTCCATGTCAAAAAAGAACACGTATGAATGCAGGGCTATGTTAGGCTAGGCATAATGAGCGGCTTTAAGGTTAGTTTGGATGGCATCTTGGGGTCCGTGTCTGGGAAAATTAGGTGCCTGGCATGGACCTGGTAAGCAACATTTTTCTGCGTGTTTAGGCTAGGCTGGCAGTGCCTTATTTGGATTCGACGTTGCCTGCTGCTGTGTCAACTAGTGAATAAAAATTATTTTAATTACAGGCAAGGCGTGTTGCAGCACGTCCAGCCACACGCAACTAGACGCCTGAGCCAGGCTAAGCCTTACTGTCTGGGCAAAACATCTCCTTTTTTCTTTTCTTTTTTAACTTGTCCAGGCTAATTAAACCGATGGAACAGCACGCCAGGCATGCAATTTCTCCTCGTGGACATGAAGAAAACAGCCACTAGGCAGAGTCCAGGGACGGAAAAAGTCCATTTTAAACCTTGAACTCGTAGAGGTTCGGCGAATCAAACCCTCAAGTCCAAATTCTTGTCGTTTGCATCCTAAACTATGTAATCCCGGTCTAAATCAAACCTTGGAGTATGGCTGGGATTGGTGGCGGAACCTATTTGCCGCCCGCAGCAGTGGCTATGCCCGCGCGTGGGCCGGCCATTTTGCGGGCGCGCTGCCCATTCACTGCTTTATTTTTCCGTTCATTTTTTTTGTTGACCTTTAGTTTTATTTTATCTTTTAGGTTTTTTCTTTCTCGTTCTTTCATGTTCTTCCTGCCTTTTCCTTTAGGTTCTTTCTTTCTTTTCATTTTTTTCATTAATACATTATAAGGAAATGTTTCATAGTGTATGTTTTCATTAATAATACTTTAATACGACGAACAATCTGTGTTACTTCTGTTTATTTTTACTTTCTTCTTTTTTGTGTATTTTCAAATTGTTCAGCGTATATCACAGTAATGTTCATTGTGTATTTTCAAATTGTTCAGCGTATATCACAGTAATGTTCACTATGTATTTACAAATTGTTTAGCGTATATCACACAAGTGTTCAATGTGTAGTTAAGAAATGTTCATTGTATATTAAAAATGTTCAATGTATATTGAAAAATGTTCAATGGTCGAAATTATTCATTTTTGTATTAAAACGCAGACGCACACCCTGCTCTCTGCTGGGCCGGCCTGCTTTAAATTTTTCTGTTATAAACAATAAGCCGCAGGGTTGGCTCGAAACCGAGACCTTCTGTTGTCCATAGATGGATTTTTAAAAAATGTTCCTTATTTTGAAAATTTGTTCAGATTTTTTTTTATATTTTGACAACTTTTTAGATAAATCTTTTTGATTTCAAAAATTGGTTTAGTTTCAAGAAAAAATCACAAAAATAAAAATGTTGGTATGTTCTAATTTTGTAGTTGAGTTTAAAAAATTATTCCTATATTTCATAAAATTCTAAAAATGTCCGTGTTTTCAATAAAAATCAGGAGATTAAAAATGTTCCCGTTTAAAAATTGTTTGTGAATTTTAAAGAATGTCCATTTTCCTAATTTTGTTCGGGTGTTTTAAAAAATGTGCATGTTCCAAAAGTTTGTTTGAATTCTCCAAATTTAGTTTCGTAAATTTGTTCACAAATTTGACATGTGGTCGCTTTTCATACACTCAAAAAGAATCAAAACATTTTTTGCATTCGAAATTTAAAAAAATATTTGAATCTGGTGTGGATTCTTATAGTTTTGTGTAGCTTTTCTTCAGGCCTATATTGCTTTGTGTTGCTAATTGAAAAGATTTAGTCGGTAGCTGAACTGGTAGTACCAGCGTATCTGTTGCCCCAGATCCTCGGTTCGATACTTGGCTAGCTTTTTCTTGAGCCGGCCAGGTCGGAGTTCTGCCTGTGCGTGCGACAGAAGGAATAAAGCCAACTTTTTTTGAGCAAAATAAAAAAACAAATACTGTCCACCCTTCACAAGCTACTACAAACAAGTGTAATCCATCACATCACATGTAAGCCAGATTTATGAGACTAGTTTTAGGGAAGTAATCCGACCAGTTCTTTTTAAGATGGAGGAATGCAATTCACATACACTTCCATTTTTGTCTGTCGTTGTAATGAAGAGTAGCGCAAGGGAAGAAAAAGTTTGATGCCGGTTGTAGCTGGACAATAGCGATTGATCGGTATTACACTGCTGCACCCACGCATCGTGCATGCGCACATCTTTCCTTAATTTTTCTCCAATACAGCAGCTAGTACATGCTGAGTCCTGACAGGCGAGGGGTGGATCGGCCGGAGATGCAACGGTGCAGCAGCCGCCTGCCGGAGTATCAGCGCCGGAGACGGCCAGGAAGAGATCGCAAGTGCTTGCCTTCAGCAGCACAACTAGCTATTAATTCCAGCGTGCGCCATGCATGCAGCTTGTGTTTTGAAGCATGGCAACCAAATTGTAATTCATCTTCAGTTTCATCTGCCCCTGCTAGGGCGACTGGCGGAGATCTCATCTCCGCTGCCGGGCTATCTCCCACGCGTCCTCCCCTCCGTCGCTGCCGGAGGAAGCCGCCGGGCGAAGCCCCGGCCGGCCGACGGCGGTGGCGGAGGACCACTTCCCTCCCGTGTCGAGATCGGGTGAGGCAGGTCACCCATCGGCACCGGGGCGTTTCTCCCAGATCTGGGTCGCGGCGGTGCGGTGACTCGCCTCCAGCGACGATGCAAGGCGGCGGCGTGGTGGTGGGCGGAGGCGGCGGAGCTGCTGGCGACGTGGGAGTCCGGGTGGTGCAGGCCGCTGGGCGCCGTCCGCGTGGTCACCACGGCCATGGTTGCGGTGGCCGGAGGCTCGTCGATCTGGCGGCGGCGACGTTCGGCCTGGATCCCGGTGAGGCGGCCCTGGAAGGTGGCGGCAGGTGAAGCTCGGGCTGCCCGCGGTGGCATAGCGTGGTGCTGTCCCTGTCCAAGGCGAATCTGCACCGGCGATCTGGTGGCTTGGTCTCCAGATTAGTTCGGATCAGAGACGGTGACGAGCGTGTAGGATCCCTCTCGACGGCTCTCACAATTTGGAGAGGTGGGGTGGCAGCCCTCCTCCTAGGCTCCAGTGGTGGCACCTACAGGCAGTGGCCAGTGTGCAAAGGGCTCCCATGGTGGTAGTGCTGTTGCGGATGGTCTCCGGATCTAGGCGGCTAGATCTGGGGCTTTGAAGGCGATCGAGAGAATACACAGTTTGTCGGCTGGATTACTTGGGACAGATCCGGGTGAAAACCTAGTCTTCGGCCTGTGGCCGGAGCCGATGATGGCGACGCCCTTGCATCGTTTTTTTCTTGAAGGCATCATCGAGGTGAAGCTCCCAGCTCCTCCCGATACCTACGGGGGAAACCCTTGATCAATTGATCGGATGATGGCGGCGCTCTTGTGTCGTTCCCTCCTTGGGGCGTCATTCTTGGAGGTGTGCATTGGATCAAGAGACCAGTGGACGATTTTACTGTTTTACTGGTGGAGCGGCGTTTCTTCTTCGCATCGGCGATGTGGAGTCTCGGCGGCGTGGCGCAGCAGGGTCTCGGCAACGGCTGTGTGATGATGGACGCGCGTAGGGAGGTGTCGTTGTGTGACATCGTGGTGGCGTCGACTGCAGGCTTGACGATTGATGCGTCGGTGCATGCTCTGAAGATGGATCGGTGGAAGATGGCGGCAGTAGCCTCTGAGAGGGCGCCGAACCGGTGAGTGCCCCAGAGCAGGTGGCTTAGTTGGGCCCTCAGGTTTTAGATGTTAGGCATTGGTGCGAGGTCTGTTTAGTATTTGGCCCGGACTCTCGGCACCCTTTCATCAGTTAGATAGGAGTAGCGACGGATGTTGCGAAGATGGCGGCTTCAGACTTATTGATGTATTTCTTTGTAAGTCTTTGTGAATAATCAATTAAATGGCCGCATGCATCTTTCAGATGCAAAGGCCGGGGGTCATCCTCCTTTTCAAAAAAAAAAATCTTCAGTTTCATCTACACTATGATGCAGCAGCAAGCATGCTTTCAGGACATGTAAACCTGATCATTCCCAACATAGATACAAAGAAGAAGCAATGACGTACAGCCATCCAACTTGCTCAGACAAACAGGTCCAAGCAAGTAAGCAAGCAAGAGAGAATCAATATTACATTTCCATCATCACAAAGTATTCAGCAGAAATAATTCAGAATTCAAATCGACAATACAATAGTGAACTACCTGAAACAAAACACAAGTTTTTAAGCAAAAATACAGTCTTGACTCTTGAGTCATAATCGCAGAAGGTAAGCAAGAAAGGCAATCAAACGCATCATTTTGCCGCAGGGGTCCCAAATGCAAACATATATAGCTTAATTCTCGAGCGAGCAAAGCCAGAATCAATATTATATCTCTATCTAGAAGAGTATTCAACAGAAATGCCAAGACAGAGAGGTTGTGCCCTAATAATTATGAAAAGTGAACAATAGGAATTCAACGTAGCAATTAGCAACCAGACCACTATCGCCGTCTTTCTGAATGTGACCATCACCCTGCTACAGCTTCTTATTTCCAGGCCTTCCTTTAGTATGGCACTCCAAATCTCCAAGTAACCCAGCCAACCGCACATCATCCTATATATCGGCTCCAATATAAGTTTTGGACAAAAGATGCATTTTGATGGTAAAATAAAGAATGATCACAGTCTGTATTAATACCTCTTGCAGTTGGTGATGAGCATCGTTCCACTCGGAAGATGACCATCTTAATTCTCATCAGCGTCACCATCTTCGTTGCTCTTTTTCTCTTGGCCACCAGTATCTTCACTGTCCTTTTCAGAACACTCGTATTGCTCACAAATAGTAACTGCGGGATGGTTTGGATGAGCACCTGCTGCAGCCCTGATCGCAGCATCTGCAGCCTTGCTCCCGGAAGGTGTAACGCCCCTATTGTCAAGCCTCGCCGTTGCTTGTTGAAGACATGTGAGATGCTCGATGCCTAAATAGAAGCCATATGTTTTTGCCACTGACACATTGATAAGCAAATCAAGCTTCTTAAGCTTAGGCATAGCCCCTTTGACAAATGTGACGTATACTGACGTATAATTACTATAGATGCCAAACCCATTCAGACCTGGGAATCCTTGGACTGTAACCCTATCTTCTGGTCCTGTTTTGAACCACAGTTTTAGGCAAAGTAAGGCCGGGAGCTCCCCAAGAGTGACCAGACCCTCCTCTGTTAATTCAGCTAAATTGATGTCTAGGAAAGAAAGGCTGGCGAGTGCTGGAGCAATCCACTCTGGAACTTTCCTGAAATAGTAGCTGCTATCCATATAAAATGCTTGAAGGGAAACTGGCGGTGGGGACCACCGAACCTACTTATCCATAAAGACCGGAGCTTGCTGCTGCCAAGCTTGCACAGTGAGGAAAGTAACATTTCTTCATGCCTCCTGAACTCGTCAGATTCTCCACCATCGAGATATATATCAATTTCCTCCAAACCTGGCAGGTTCCCAAGATCCTCCACCGCATCTGCTGGACTCCCAGTAATACTAAAGCCTGATATCTCCCGTAAGTTCCTCATATTTCCAATCTTCTTTGGTATAATTGTCCAACCTCCAGCAATTAGGTGTTGTAGTTTGGTCAGCTGAGCGAATCCAGTTGGCAACTCTTCCACTGGTGTAGCTCCAAAATGTAGTGTCTCTAGGTCACGTAGCAACACGATCTCTGACGGTAGCTTTGAAATTCTCGTGGCTGGAAAGTTTAGGTACTTTAGTTGGAGCAATTTGCCAATATTTCTCATATCATACTCTTCCAAATCCTCACAACCTTCAAAATCCAGTACACGTAGAGCTTCAAATTTAGCAAGACTAGGCAAGTGTTTGATGCAAGCTGACGATGTTACTGTCAGAGATCGAACATGGCTTAGGTCTTCTTGTGCGAGTAAATTTGCAAGTTCATGATCAATGTGCTGGATTGATAGTCGCCGAATAAAACCTTGACGATTTGCCAAACTCCTTTGGCCACCACCTACCACAACGATGAAATTATCTTCATTTGATTTTGAAATAATGATTTCTAGCATCATGTCATGGACTCGACAAGCATGAGCCTTGCCATCATAGCCGACCTCCACAGGCTGTACCATGCTTTTGTTGATAAGCTCGTAGAAATATCTCTCTGCAACTTCTTGCTGGCTTTCTCCACGCTCTTCAGAGATAAATCCTTCCGCTATCCACCGCCTCACTAACCTCTTTCGATCAATCACATAATCCTCAGGGAATACACTTAAATACAATAAACAAGTCTTGAGATTAGGTGGAAGATCATTGTAGCTAAGAGATAGTATGCTACTCATTCCCTCTAGACTTCGATCTTTTTCCAGTGCAGAACCAATTGATCTTTTAATCTTTTCCCACTCCTCCTTGACAGCTGGTCTATTTGCTAACAAACTAGATATACTAATAATTGCCAATGGTAGGCCTCCGCATTTCTTCAGGATTTTATTGGAAACTTCTTTCAGCATATCAGGGCAGTGGTCCTCAGAGCCGAAAATTCTTTTGAGAAACAATCTTTTGGCGTGAAGATCACTTAGGGCTGCCATTTCATACACACGGTCATCACTACCAGGACAACATGATCTTGCCACGTCAATAATGCGTGTAGTAGTTATAATTCTGCTAGAATATTTATTGTCCGGAAAAGCACACTTGATATTGTTCCATGCTTGAGTAGACCATATATCATCCACTATGACAAGATACCTAAATAGTAGCAGATGATGTTAACTAATTTTGAAATAGAATTCAACTAGAAAAATAAACATGCAACGACGCAAATTCTTTATGTACTGGAGTGGTTAACAAGTGGAACATACTTCTTGCTTATTTTCTCATCTATAATTTATCATACCACTTCAATACAATGTTTATTTTATATATCTTGATGTGCAAACATTGTTTCTCAATGCTTATTTGGGTTATATGGAATATATTTTAATACGAGTGACCAGGATGAATTGTACAAGCCATGTGCTTTATTTTTCTTCACGTGAAAAATATAACTGTGCTTGAAACAGTAACCAGTAACTACCAAAATTTGTGAAGACAAATGTAAGGAATGTTCTGAAAAATAACAACAGAAGTTAAAGTTACCTTTTATCTTGTAGCAATTCTCTTAGCTTTGCAATGGATGTAGTTTCGTCCCAAGTTTCAATATCTTTTCTGAATCCATCGGGGCAAGGCACTTTGTGGATCACATCCTTGATAATTTTCTTTAGAACTGGCTTTTGTGAGACTGATACAAAAGCCTGACAATCGAAATGCCCTTGAATCTTGCGATAGACCTCATTTGCGAGTGTTGTCTTTCCTAATCCACCAAATCCAACAATTGACAACACCTTAGGATCCTTGGTGGAGCTGTTTGCTTCTTCTTTCAACATCCACTTGACAAGATCATCTCTTGGACCCTCCACACCCACAAGGTGTGCCTCCTCGGAAAACAGAGCACACAACCGAGGATCCACGCCTGCATGCTCAGTCTTGTTGCTTGGAATCTCACTCAGCTTGTAACAATCCTTGAGCTCCTTGACGTGCTTGATGCGGGCCTTCAGCTCGTCGATCTGGTCGGCCATTCCACAGCGAGAATCGAGAGTCTTGAGGAAGCGAGTGGTGTCGCGGAGGAGGTCCTTGAAGCCGCCACGACGCCCGTGTTTGCCGAGGCGGCGGATGAACTTGTCGATGCAATCCTCGGTATCATAGGCCAGCTCCCTGAGCAGTGATATCCACGCCTTCACCTGGACATCAGGGTCTTCTAGCATGGTGTAGTTTCTGAGCGCGGCATGCATGCTGGTGAGCTCAGCTTGGAGGGATAAGATCTCACCGCGGACCCCTCGTATGCGGCCATACTTGCCGGCGAGCAAGTCGGCGAGCTTCCCCAGCAGGGGACCCATCACACCGTGGGAGGCGCTCACCACGGCCTCCATGGATGGATGGATGCCCTCTGCTAGCTATTATGCTCGTCTCTCTTGTTGGTGCTTGTCATGTGTGCTGCTGGGACAGTGGAGAAGGAGAAGTGGCCCGATGGAGGTAGAGGAAAGGAGCAAGGAATAATTGGGTGCTGCATAGCAAGCAATAATAGGTGGGAATAGCATGCGCTGATGGGTCCTCCATGTCGATATCATGAGAGGATCAAGCACAATGATATACATGCACTACTTTATAAGGAGTACAGAGAGGGACATGGGAATCTGGCCCCTTTAGTAGCAAACGTGTTTAGGTTAATTATTAAGCGTTGCATATACTGTATTTCAGAATGCAGATGACGAGTTTTCAAAGAATTCGGTGTGCAAATGTTGTTAGGAAATCTACAGTAGCTAGCAGTAGCGTTGGAGCACTGCCCACCTTAGCATATAGATCGAAACACAATGTATGTACTGTGTGTGGTGGGAAAGTGGAGAGAATTTTCCTGATCAGAGGAAGAAGAAAGGAATAAGTGAGTGCTCCAAGCTTTCTGACAACAGCTGGCAATGGCATGTGCCCATGGGTCCAGCATGTTGAAAGCAGACTGAGAACAATCATTTACAGTTAATGTTTTAGATAAGAGGTTTTGACAAGGACCGGGAAATCTAGCCTGTTATTACTAGTAATATGTTCACGTTAATTAAGTTATATACTATTTCTTTATTTTCATATGGAAACAACAAATAGCATGCGCAATACAAAATGGTATGAGAAATGTGATAGCGATCATCTAGGTTATTTCTATTTTGTAGGATTTTCATGTGAGAGATGGGCTACTTCTGAGCCCTGCCCGGATGTAGTGTAAAACAGTTTAATGAACTATTCTCTAGAGGTGGCATATATGAATAATCTTTAAAAATATGGTAGTTTGTCATATTAACTGCATAGTTTATAAATTTTGGGAATGTACTATGTACGTGTACAAAGGAGAACAAGAAAAAAAAAGTGGGATGTTACATAAAGTTATATACTTCATCAATGATCAGAAACCAGAATAAGACTTCTTCTCTGCCGTACAATATAGTGTTAACCATGGCAAGGCTCATCTCTGAACGTACTAATTCCTTCATCTGAAAACGTGTTGCGCTCCATCAATTTTTGATTTTGCAGTGTTACTGAATTTTATGTGCTTGCTGCTAAAAAAAATTCTAATTTGTATACTGAACTATGAGAAGAGATTGTAGTACGTAACCAAGGAATAACGCAAGTTGCGTCGTCTTTCAGGAACAATGTGAATTGCATTCTGGCATATCAATTAATCCATGTAACTTCCTCGGCTTGCAGTGGGCAGGGTATGATGGAGAACTGCTTCCATTCAGCGACCCTAGAGTTGAGATAGCAAAAGACGAGGTCCACTTCGCATGCTTGATCTAGCAGAGCAGAATAGGTGATTACTTCTTACCACGCGCATACCCTCTACTGCAGGACTCGATCGAAGACGCCTCCTCCCGCCACGCCATGGAGGCCATAGACAGGAAGGGGGTCCAGCGGTCGCGTCTGCGGCAGTGATTCGTGGGCTATGGTGGCGAGGACAGTGGAGTACCGGCGCGCGGGATATGCTGTCGTGGAGCCGAAGTTTCATCGCCGGTATGAGCGGAGATGGTGGCCGGCGACCGGCGGCTGCAAATCTCACTGCAGGATCTCGAGGCACTTCGCCGGGAAAGTGGAGATACATGTGTGGTCGTGGGCTTTCTATGTGATTAGGATGGATAATGGACTCGAGTGCTTGATTGGTCAGATTACCATGGGCCTGAGGAGAATACGAGAGCCAGACACTCGGTGGTGTTTGATTATTGATGCGTGTCCCAATCTCGACAGACGCGGCTATGTATGTATCGCTTCATACGAGACCGAACAACATTTCGCCGGAAATAGTGTAAGTACAGGGCCAACCCAACTCCTAGTTAGTTTGTTCTCTTTTATGCTTAATTCATGGGCCGGTCTAGCGAGCGGCGGGCTGCTCGCTGCACTTTGCGAGCGGCCGGCCTAAAACAGCCCCTAATAATCTATAAATAGCAATTATTTGTCTTCAGTTAGAGCTTTAGAGTGGCCGGTGGATAAAGAAAATACATGGTCCCTTGTACACAAAAGGAAGTTGATCATCTAGTTTGCTTTTCAATTTTTGTTTTTTAAAAAAATCATAACTTTTGAACCAAACCTTAAAATTAAGATCCGCTTTCACCACTGAAATCCTCGCGATGTGCTCTTCGAAACAAGATCCCGCATGGATATGTTTTGATGAACTTTTTTTTGTGCAATTTTATCCCCGTTTTATGCAACTGGCTAGCTGTTGATGTGCAACTACCTAATAGTCGATGTGCAACTTTTTCTCTATCCATGGATGTGCAGTTTTCAATGATGACACCTCGCCTCAAACTATCTAATATCAAGTGAGATGTGCAACTTCGTCTGCTGCCCCATCCAACTACTTAGTAGTCGATGTGCAACTTTTCTCCTCTAGTTGGAAGTGCAATGTATTTGCTACCTCGGTCAACTGTCAAGCAGTGGATGTGCAACTTCGGAAACTGTCCCAGCCAACTACCTAACGGTTGATGTGCATGTGTAACTTTTCCCCGTACTCGTGTAGTTTTCATTGCTAGTACCCGTGTATTGCAATTAAAACTACTATAGATGCCAACAAAAATGATCGCCATGTGTGTAACTTTTCAATAATTGTGTCCAACCAAAAACAAATATGTGTGTAACTAAAACTACTATAGATACCAACAAAAATGATCGCTATGTGTGCAACCTTCCAATGATCGTATCCAACTGGACAAATATGTCTTCTCTGTCCTTCATGTAAAAGAAGAGCATAGTTACAGTACAAAAAAGTCTGCGCTCGTGTAGATTGAATAAAACAAGTGAACAACAGGGGCAATGCAGGACCGACCGTCACTGTCTCCGATTCCAACAAGCTAAGCATATTAGCATTGTCCAGCAGCTACACATCAGTTGATCCCCAATTTCCCAAGCAAGCATTCGCATTTTTCAGCAGCTACACACCATGTAACCTGGAGGGAAGAGGAGAAGAAAGCTGAACCTTGTGCAATGCTAAACTTTGGTCACTTGTGGATCCAAAGAATAGAATCGAGAAGCATCACCACCACACAAGCAAGAGGACGCATCTCACCGTCGCTCAAAGTCCCACAGATGTACTAGCTCATAGCAACAGAAGCCGCAGCAGCACGAGATCACAGCCACCTCGTTTCAGTCGCGGCGCCGCACCCACACCCACAAGAAGCCCGTAGAGCACCACACTCCTGGACTCCGCCGCCGCCCTGCTCCGGCAGCTTGTCGCAGCCGCCCGAGCGCCGGCCCCAGACCTCGCTGGTGCCGTCTTCCCTTGCAATCACCGCCCCTTCCTCGACACACGCCGTGCCGCACAGGCCGACCTCCACAGCGGCCACTTCGTCGTCCTTGTCCCCTCCATCTGCAGCAGCAGCAGAGACTTTGGGGAGGAAGGGGAGGAGCAGGGCGGCGCCATGGGAGGAGAGGGGCGGCGCCTAGGGGAGGAAGGGAAGGAGAGGAGGCAGGGAAAAAGCAGAAGCAGTGCTTGTCGCGTAGCGAGTCTTTACCAAGCAGCACCTGTAGGTGGGAATCGCGCCGACACGCATCAGATCGTGCGGCCAGGAGTCGGCCGCTCAACTCGTCCAGATAGTGCGCGTGCACTTTTTAGATTTTAGGTTAATTCATTTGTTGATCCTAAAAAAAGTCATTTGTTTTTTTATCTTTTTCCTTTATTTTTGAAAAAGCTCCAAAAGGGCCACATGTTTGAAAAAGATGTGTATGACATTTGAAAAATGTTTATATCTCTAATCTTATAAAAGACTCAATTGCTGATGGTGGTGTGTCTGCCATCCGTCATTTCTGACCATCAGATCTGCATCTAACCACTATGATGTAAGTTGTGACATTTTTGCAACAAGACCCCAATTCTCTGCTCCAATTTGCAGAAACCTCTTAGTATTTTGAAACCAACCACATCCTTCCCCCACCTCATCAAAACAGCCACGAGGAATATATTTTGAGTGAAACCTTATACGAGTATATTTTTAGTGATATATATACCAAACTAGAGTGTTTTTCTTTCAAGTTTGTGAACATTTAATATTCTACTTTGGATCTGTTGCAACGCACGGGCACATTGCTAGTAATTTAAAAACATGTATGTAGTGTAAAATGTTTCACATCATTAAAAAATGTTTCAAGGTGTGCTTGAAATAATATTTAACCTGCATTCAAGAAAATGTCCAAAAAAATGTGTTTGGAAAAATGTTAAACTTATATGAAAAATGTTTTATATGTACAGGGAAAATGTCCAGTGTGTATGAAAGCAATAGACATCCAAATGTATATTTGAAAAAAAATGTGGATCATTGAGGGAGTCCTGGATTAGAGGGTGTTCGGATAGCCGGACTATACCTTTGGTCGGACTCTGGGACCATGAAGATACAAGATTGAAGACTTCGTCCTGTGTCCGGAAGGCACTTTCCTTGGCATGAAAGGCAAGCTTGGCGATACAGATATGTAGATCTCCTACCATTGTAACCGACTCTGTGTAACCCTAGCCCCCTCCGGTGTCTATATAAACCGGAGGGTTTAGTCCGTAGGACAGGCAACAACAATCATACCATAGGCTAGCTTTTAGGGTTTAGCCTCCTTGATCTCGTGGTAGATCCACTCTTGTACTACCCATATCATCAATATTAATCAAGCAGGAGTAGGGTATTACCTCCATCGAGAGGGCCCGAACCTGGGTGAAAACATCGTGTCCCTTGTCTCCTGTTACCATCCGCCTAGACGCACAGTTCGGGACCCCCTACCCGAGATCCGCCGGTTTTGACACCGACATTGGTGGTTTCATTGAGAGTTCCTCTGTGCCGTCGCCATCAGGAAGGATGCCTCATCCCGTCTTTAAAGACGGCACCGTCACTGAGGGAGCTTTGGTTGTCGGCCAAACTCTCCGGCTAGGCGGTTTTCTTATGACCGCCTGTTCGGCTGCTGCGCCGACGATGACCTCTCGGGTCATCAAAAGCAATCTTCATGTCAGCTCGGAACTTACCAAGCGATTAAATTCAATGGAGCTCTCCTCCGTAAACGAGCTCTTGGATCGCATCACCGCCCTGGGAGTCGCTACGGATTACGACCAGATTGGGCCTATACCCGATCTAAGAGAGATTAACTCTCCCCAGGCCACCCATCACTTTGCCGTGGTAGAGGGACAGTGCGGCGACCCTTCATCTATCTTAAGGACTAGCTACGTCCGGATTCCCGACCCCTCCAAACCGGATATCCGCGGAGGGGAGGGCATCACTCAAGACCTGAACTTAGAGTCAGGCGACGGGCCAGACTCACTGGACAACACCCATGAATCCAAACTTTCGAGTTCGAAAATTCCTTGGCCTCTGAGTCTCAGATTGGGTGAGGCTTAGGATTTAATTCCACTCACCCACCCGAACATACGCGATCTATCCCAAATTAGGCAAAAGCCCGAAGAAATAGTACATCATTACTGGACCAGATTCCTCCTGGTTATGAATCAGATCAAGGACTGCCGCGAGGGAGACGCAATCTCGTTCTTCTACAATAATTGCACGGACAAGGGAATCTTCAACGACATAAGTCGCCGTGATATTACACGCTTCGCAGACTTGGCGTCCATAGTACGAAAGTACTGCGCGATGGAAAGCGCCTGGAAAACCGAAATAAAATTTTGGGACAATCCGGCCCTGAATACAAACCCAGTCCGACATAAAAGGGTGCATCTTCGCCAGACACCCGGGTTCAACACCAAAAAACAAAAACCCTCTACAGGGCATGGAACCGTACTGGACGAATGGCTTAATGGACCCTGTAAAATTCACAGTACAGATGGCGCCACACCAACTCATAGCCTTAGAGCATATTGGATACTCCGGCAAGTGGCCTAAATTGGCGAGGAACTTCTAATCCCGGAAGCCACAGAAAGCCACCTCAGGGATACCGGTACGGTATTAACAGTCTTCGAGACTTTCGCATCAAATAATATGCGAAAAAGAACCATGGAGTGACACGGCTATTACTTTTAATGCCAGTGATGAACCTCAATTCCGAACAGTCCGAGCACCAGCTGCATTGGTCCTCAGTCCAATAGTGGACGGCTTTCACCTCACCAAGGTACTCATGGATGGAGGCAACGGATTGAACCTCATTTATGAGGAAACCCTTCAAAAAATGGAAATAGACTGGAACCGCGTTGAGCGAAGCAGCACAACCTTTAGAGGAATAATCCCCAGTCGGGAAGCGCGCTGCACAGGAAAAATCACACTAGATGAGGTGTTCGGCACGCCGGATAATTACAGGTCCGAAGAGGTCACGTTCCAAGTGGCCCCGTTCAATAGCGGATACCACGCTCTGCTAGGGCGGGAAGCGTTTACAATCTTCCAAGCAATACCCCATTACGGGTACATGAAGCTCGAGATGCCCGGGCCGAACGAAATCATCACTCTCGCTAGTGATCCGGACATAGCACTCCGCGCCGAAAATAAGACAGTCGCACTGGCCCTTGAGGCACTATCCGAAGCCCTAGCGGCTGAGGAGCTGACTGCGCTGCACTCCACGGTGAACAGGGATGATGTGATACTCGATAAAAGATCCAAGTCCACCTCCTTTAAACCAGCAGCCGAAATAGTCAAATTCCAGGTCCATCCAACGGAGCCCAATAAAACAGCTTCCATCGGGGCACAATTAAACCCTGATGTAGACGCCGCACTGCGAGAGTTCCTACGTAAGAACTGGCACATTTTCGCCTGGCACCCTTCAGACATGCTAGGAATCCCACGCAGGCTGGCCGAACATAGCTTAAATATCCTAAAAGGATTCAAACCTGTCAAACAGGCTCTTCGGCACTTTTCCGAACCTAAGAGACAGGCCATGGGAGAGGAGCTAGCCAAGCTATTAGAGGCTGGATTCATCAGAGATATAAAACATCCGGACTGGCTAGCAAACCTGGTGATGGTACCAAAGAAGGACAAATCCTGGCGCCTATGCGTTGATTTTAAAGACCTTAACAAGGCTTGCCCAAAGGATCCCTTCCCCCTCCCCCGCATCGATCAAATTATCGACGCTACCGCAGGACACGATTCATTGTGTTTCCTCGACGCATATTCCGGCTACCATCAAATCAAGATGGCAGAGTCAGACCAAGCCGCAACGGCATTTATCACACCATACGGCCCATTCTGCTTCAACACAATGCCCTTCAGGCTCAAAAACGCCGGCGCAACATATCCGCGCATGATTCAAACATGTCTAGCAAACCAGATCGGCAAAACAGTGGAGGCATACGTAGATTACGTGGTCGTCAAAACAAGACATGTCGAATCTCTAGTAGATGACTTGAGGCTCACATTTGATAACCTCCGAACATAAGACATCAAGCTCAACCCGGAAAAATGCGTTTTCGGCATTCCAGCCGGAAAGCTACTGGGCTTCATTGTATCCGGTAGAGGAATTGAAGCAAATCCGGCCAAGATCCGAGCTCTGTCAGAGTTGGATATCCCAAAGGACCTCAAACAAATACAAAAATTAACCGGATGCATAGCGGCTCTAAGCCGCTTTATCTCCCGCTTGGGGGAAAAGGCACTACCTCTTTACCGCCTCCTTCGGTGCACCGAACACTTCGAGTGGACGGATGCAGCCACGGCCGAACTCAACGAAATAAAAACCATATTGGCAACAAACCTAGTCCTGGCCGCGCTAAACATTGGCGAACCAATGCTATTATACATTGCAGCAACCCATCAGGTTGTAAGCGCAGTGCTCGTCGTCGAACAAGAAACGGACGGACACAAATTCCTCCTTCAAAAGCTGGTCTATTACGTGTCCACTATCCTCACTCCGTGCAAATCACGGTACCCGCATTATCAAAAAATTGCGTACGCGGTATTCATGGCATCCCGGAAGCTGCGACACTACTTTCAAGAGTGTTCCATAACAGTGGCCTCGGAAGTACCACTCAACGATATTATAAACAACCGCGACGCGACGGGCCGGATTGCAAAATGGGCCATTGAGCTCCTCCCGTTCGACATAACCTATAAGCCATGGCGAGCTATCAAGTCGCAAGTTTTGGCCAACTTCATCGCAGAATGGACGGAGGCCGAACTCCCTAAAGAGTACGACACATATTCAAATTGGATCATGCATTTCGACGGCTCCAAGATGTTGGCCGCTCTAGGGGCTGGCATCGTTTTGACGTCCCCTACAAGAGACACAGTTCAATATGTACTTCAGATTATGTACACAGACTCCAACAACGCAACCGAATAGGCCCTTTTACACGGTCTCCGGATGGCAGTATCCATAGGCATTCAACGCCTAGTGGTACGCGGGGATTCGAACCTTGCGATATCCCAAATAAATGGATACTTTGACGCCAAGGATCCAAAAATAGCAACTTATCGCAACACCGTCCTAAAAATGTCAGCTCGGTTCGAAGGGTTTGAATTCCACCATATAGCCCGGGAAAACAATCAGGCGGCAGATGTCCTGGCACGCATCGGCGCAAAGCGTGATGCAGTCCCCCCCAACATCTTCTTGGAAAGGCTGTTCAAGCCATCCGTAGTATGGGAAGGGGAACCCGGCAATAACAGTCCGGACCCAACCACACTGCCTAACACTGAACAATCTGACATAATTGGAGGCTCTGCCAATGAAATTACAACCTCAGCCCACGAAATAATGACCGTCATTGCCCCGTGGACAGAACCATTCCTAGCCTACCTTACTAGGCAAGAACTCCCAAAGGACCAAAACGAGGCACGCTGCATAGTGCGGCGATCTAAAGCCTATAAAGTCCACGAGGGAGAGCTTTATAAAAAAAACACTACCGGAGTCCTTCAAAGGTGCATCTCCGAAGAGGAAGGGCGGAACCTTCTGGCTGAAATTCATGCCGGACTAGGTGGTCATCATGCTGCAGCTCGGTGCCTTGTAAGCAAGGCTTTCCGTACAGGATTTTACTGGCCGACGGCCCGGGCAGACGCTCAGGACTTAGTCCAACGATGCGTTGGCTGCCAGCTTTTTGAAAACCAAAGCCATATGCCATCCACCGCCCTCCAAACTATCCCCATCACTTGGCCCTTCGCGGTCTGGGGGCTTGACATGGTTGGACCCCTTAAAGGCGGAACCCACAAGAAAAAATACTTACTGGTCATGGTGGATAAGTTCACCAAATGGATAGAGGCCAAGCCTGTTAAGACGGCCGAATCCGGACCGGTGATAGACTTTATATCCGGGTTCGTACACCGTTATGGTGTCCCCCACAGCATCATCACGGATAACGGCACGAACTTTACGGTCGATGAGGTAAAACTCTGGTGCAAAAATATGGGCATCAAGCTCGATTATGCTTCCGTCTATCACCCACAAACTAACGGCCAAGTCGAACGTGCAAATGGTCTTATCATGAGTGGCATCAAACCCAGATTAGTGCGGTCCCTTAAGGAATCTAATACGCACTGGGTGGAGGAGCTCGACTCCATACTCTGGGGGCTGCGGACCACGCCGAATCGCACCACTAGATATACACTATTTTTCATGGTGTACGGCGCAGAGGCAGTTTTGCCCTGCGACATAATTCATGACTCACCTCGAGTGCGCATGTACGAAGAAAGAGAAGCCGAACTCGATCGGCAGGACAGTTTGGACGCTTTGGAGGAGGAGCGTGACGTGGCAAAATCCCGTTCCACATTCTATCAACAGCAGGCTCGAAGATATCAAAGCAGAGAAGTACCGGCCAAAAATTACAATGTTGGCGAATTAGTTCTACGCCTGCCGGACAAGAAAAAGGACAAACTCAAGCCCAAATGAGAAGGTCCCTTCATCATTGACCAAGTCCTGACTGGTGGAGCGTACCGCCTGCGAGATGCATCGGATAACCGCCTCAAGCCGAACCCATGGAACGCAGCCCATCTCCGGAGATTCTACGCCTAACGCCGGACTCTGTGTTCGTCTCCTTCCTCTGTCCATTTTTTATATTTACTGTTTTATATTTCTCTCCTTCTCCCCTTCTTTTCCCTTATAGCCTTTAAAGGCTCAATAGGTGACGCGTAATCCGCGCTCACTAAACCTGGGGGCTTCTTTGAACAGAAGCTTATTTATACGGGCTTCATGCCCAACTCATGTGTCACACTTCCGCATGTACCTTTTATTCACCATTATATGCATCGATATGACTTATGTTTTGGCCAAGCTGGGTTGCCTGGATCCTGTGCTTACCCCTACGTTCCCGATTGTTCAGCTAGGTGGTAAAGGGAGCACCTCTGCGATTGTTACTGCCGGGTCAGCCGGATGTGTACCTCAGACTGGGTGAAGTCGAAAGCTAGCGTTCTTAAGGGAATATTCGGTCGGTGAACTAAAGATGATTTTTCACTTATTTATGTGCCCCCAGATGCTTTCCTGCGTCTCTTTTCGCAGAATGGACATGCACTTTAGGGCATGCCTCCCAGGGAAAGGAACCCCTAACAGAACTATTCTCCCTGGAAGATGTTTCTTACTAACCATGTAATATAACATAACTAGTTGGGCACTTGTCTGTTCAAGCACAAATGACCCCTACGCCTGGTCTCCATGCATACCCCGGTTCTTATATAACCGCAAGGGTATTCGGACACACTCTGGACCGTCAGGTCCCGAGGTCGAAGAGAAAAGGTCGGCCATGACAAACGATCTACAATCCGGCTAGAAGGCATTACACATGTCAATTAAAATTACATAGTCATTATGACTGATTGTATTCCTCTTCAATACCATCTAACAGGCTGTCTAGTTTACAATCCTGCTGAGAATACTTTGCGGCCAATTCTACTTGGCCGTATACTAAGGTTACAGGGATCTCCTTCCCATCGGCCCTCACAGGTCCGACCTTGACCATGTGGTTTGGATCAGCCTTCGTGTATCGCGTCTTCACCATGGCCCAGGCCTCCCTAGCGCCTTGACGGCAAGCTGATATCTTCCATAATCGGAAGCGTCGTCGCGCTCCCTTCGGCCTCTCTGCCAGCTCTCCAAGGCCTTCGAGCATGGAGATGGATGGCCACAAGGCCTGGGCGACGCCTAGCATCACCTGCCGAACTCATTCATGCTATTGCGAGAGCTCGGGAAGAAGGTCACCCGTAGAACCGGGCATCTCCTCTGCAGGACGACCTGTTAGCATACCTACAGACATTACTCTGTTAGTCGATTTCCTCGCCGAACTCTTTTCTTTCAAAGGTTCGTTTAAGCACTTACTAAATATGCCGCGCCGAAGTCGCTGATTCTCCTTAACAGAGTCTGAAAGCTGGGCACGAACATCTTTCAGTTCAACGCCCAGCTTGGTGTTGGCATCTTGGAGATTGTTCTTCTCCCGCCTCACCTTTGTCAGCACGCTCTCATCAGACTTTAGCTGGCGTAGGAGATGTTGCTTTTCCGGATCTAATCCGACGCCATCTGTAATTTCATTTGTCAGATCTGCACACACGCCACAATTCACAAAGTACTTATCTTTTCAAAGAACATATTACCAGATTGGGTCTCCTTGGGCTCCCCTGTCGCGGCTAGTGCGGCCTCAAGTTGGGCTTGGCACTTTTCCAGCTCCTGGGACAGTTGGGTATTCTTTTCCGTAAGAACCTGCATTGTAAATGATCCTTAAATTAGTTCTTCTAACTGTTTCAAGTCTCGGGGGCTACTGGTATATATAACCATTAAATTTTCTCACCCGTAAGTCTTTTACATATTGCTCCGTGGCTCTGGTTAGACCATCTTGAGCGGCACAGAGGTACGCATCTCCCGAATTGAAGGCATCCAATGCCTCTTGGGAGAGACAAGCGTCGCGAAGAACTGTTCGGCGACGCCTGTGGTTCATGGCACTCTCCACCTCAGAATTGGTGGCAGACAGCCTGTCCGCATCCTCTGCCGGAGGAGCGTCCGGTGCGCGCCTCGTGTTCGCCTCCGCCTCCGGACCAGGCTTTGGAGCCTGGCTAGTGGAGGCGCGATTGGCAGCCTCTCCGGATATAGTCCGGCGAGGTCTCTTTGTCCTAAAAGAGAGCACACATGTTAATATGCCTTGAAGGAATAATACTAGGAGAAGAGATGGCGTGTTGTACCTTTGCGCCGGCGTCTCAGTCCGGACCGCACTTCTTTTCAGCCCCTGGGGCCTTGCGGCCCCTCGTTGGCTAATCGCCGCAGGCTCGGCCTCCCGCCTCAAGGACCTCCTCTGCAAAATGCGGTGGTTATACGGTAATCGAAAACACGCGAGGATGGGTCCCTTTACAAAGCGCTGGGATTTCGGTCTCAGTTACCTAGGAGGTTGGGAATAGCCCTGGGTAATCGGCCGTAATGGCCACCAAGGCATTGTCCATGCTCAGTTGATGAAACACCCCATCAATCAGCTCCACAGATAAGTCCGGATCCTCTTCGGAGGCCGGATCGAGGGACCGCAATGGATCCTCGGGCTATGGAGGCGGGCTGTTTATTTCCTTTACTTCCTGGCGCAGTTCCTGCGTTTAAGTTGTTAAACTACACGTTCACTGATGGGAATATAAAACGGGTGGGCAAATAAAATTGTCCGCTTACCCAACTTGGAGGATTATACATAGTAAATCCACCCCGTGGGTTGACGCGGAGGAATTCCTCCTCTTCTCCCTTGTACAAAGAGGACAAGATCTTTATTAGAGCAGCAGCCGAGTCCGGCCCTTTACGGCCGTGACGGGTGGCGTCATCCTCCCCGTTGAAGTCCCAAATAGGGTGGCCTCTATACTGAAGCAGTTGCACCCCCCGCATGATGCATACGGCCATGACTCCGATCATGGTTAGTCCGGAATGAGCTAATAATCTTATCCGTCCCATCAGGTAAAAGACATCCTTGTCACTTTCTCTCTGAGGGCTCCGTGGGCGCCAGCTTAGGCGTTTCTTCAGGGGAGCGTTGTTAAACTCAGGGAGGCCGATCCGAACAGGATCCGGCAACGGGACATCCTCTATATAAAACCATTCCGAAGGCCAGTCCTCGGACGCCTTCTTTGGGGTTCCGGATAGATATCCGGTCCCGGCGATGCGCCATACTTCGGCTCCGCCCACTTGATATATTGACCCCTTCTGAGAACGGGGCACCAGGCAGAAAATCCTCTTCCATAGCGCGAAATGAGCCTCAACACCCAAAAACAGCTCGCAAAGGGCTACGAAGCCCGCGATGTGCAATATGGAGGCAGGCGTGAGGTTGTGCAGCTGGAGGCCATAGAACTCCAGAAGCCCCCGGAGAAACGGATGGATTGGAAATCCGAGCCCTCTTATTAAATAAGGGACAAGGCATACCCGCTCTCCTTTCGAGGGATTTGGGGCGCTCTCCGCTTGCTCTCCGCCATTATAGGTGGCAAGTCCGGCTCGAACCGGGACCATATAGGCCGGGGGGAGGAATCCCTTGGTCTGAAGCGACACTAGTTCGCTGTGCGGGATGGAACATTTCTCCCAATCTCCCGGCCGAGGGCTGGAAGGGCGAGAGGAGGAGCTACGACGGCTGGCCATGGTGGAATGGACCTTTGTCGGATGCGATCTGATGAATACTCGCGGAGGGGAGAAGGTGTGGTTTGGATCTAAGTCCCCGTCCCTTTATATAGGCGGCTCATTTACGCTGCTAGGGGTGTAAATGTAAAAACACCCAGACTTTTCGTATTCGTTTGATGCGTGGAAGAAGGCCATTATTGGGCGCAGAAGACAAGGAGCGCTACATTTACAAGAAGCCGGACAATATTCAAACAGGTACACGAAATTTGGAGGAGAACCCGCCTTGCAATGCCGAAGACAATTCGCGCGCCGGACTCATCGTCATTGAAGCCTGGTTCGGGGGCTACTGAGGGAGTCCTGGATTAGGGGGTGTTCGGATAGCCGGACTATACCTTTGGCCGGACTCTGGACCATGAAGATACAAGATTGAAGACTTCATCCCGTGTCCGGAAGGCACTTTCCTTGGCGTGGAAGGCAAGCTTGGCGATACGGATATGTAGATCTCCTACCATTGTAACCGACTCTGTGTAACCCTAGCCCCCTCCGGTGTCTATATAAACCGGAGGGTTTAGTCCGTAGGACAGACAACAACAATCATACCATAGGCTAGCTTTTAGGGTTTAGCCTCCTTGATCACGTGGTAGATCCACTCTTGTACTACCCATATCATCAACATTAATCAAGCAGGAGTAGGGTATTACCTCCATCGAGAGGGCCCGAACCTGGGTAAAAACATCGTGTCTATTGTCTCCTGTTACCATCCGCCTAGACGCACAGTTCGGGACCCCCTACCCGAGATCCGCCTGTTTTGACACCGACAATCATGTTTTGATAAATGGTAAACATGTGTAAAAAAATATTCCTGATATATATGGAGATCATACGATGTGTATTAAAAAATTAGACATGTCTCGAAAAAATGAAGAAAAAGAGTAGGGTGGAACGTGGAAAACACAAAAAAGTTTAGTTCGGTCTAGGTTCTAGGTGCTCAGTTTTGGATTGGATTGGTCTTGTTGCTATGCACAAAGTTGTGTGGTTCAGACTGGTTTCAATTTGGATTTTAAACTATTCCCAGGTTTATATCCAAGCTCTCCGACAACCAACATGTACCAAGATTGTATTGATGTTCTGTTCAGGATTGTGCGATGAGTTAACACGGCTAAAGAGAAACTTCCGGTGTGGTGATGAGCACGGAACGAGGAAGCTCTCCAATGAAATTTAAATGTGTGTGCCTCATTATGTGCTTAATCATTGAAGGCTTAATAGTATACTAAGTCTGCTTGTAATGGGAATATCATAACTAGTATCACTAGTCGTCAAACCGTGCATCTGCATGGGCTAGCACTTTTTACTTCTTAGTATGTTAAGTTTTTTTGCAATATGAAATGTCTGACAATTATACAATGTTTTTTATAAATAGTTATTAAACACAGCATGCACTATTTTTATTGGTTAGACATAGGGAAAAAAGGAGTTATGAACCTTAAACCAATGTCTCATTATGAATTTCGAATGCTAAATGTGTCACCATGATACACAAAGATTTTTCTCTTGTCATTGCAAAAGACCTCAGATTTATAGGTATTGTAAAAATATGAACCCAAAAGTTTGTTAAGATATACATTTGTGGACAATATATACAGTTGCCAAACATGGTAGAATTCACATGATGGTACTGGGAACAGAGGACGTAAAGTTATAAGTTGGTTACAAATAGCAAACCGGAAAGATTGGACCTAAATATTAACGAACATAAGTAATGTGTCCATGTTATCTTCAATTATAACCTATAAGTTCTGCAAATTGAATACCCTGTAGTAGCATATGGTGTCATTTTGCCATGAAGGAAGATAGAGTTTGAACTTACAATTTACTGAGATAAAAAAGCTCATAGGGGAACATTGAAAAAGTTTGACAATAAACATGCCCTTAAAATAGATTATATTTATTTTCTGTAATGGGTATATGTGAAATAATTTATTTAGATAGTTTCTGAAGAAAAACATTCGGAATGTTCTGAGCAAAAAATGATACTCCTAAAAGACTTTGTAACTTAGCATGCGGAGACATCGAATGTAGGCGGCACATCGCATTCCTTCTAGAGACTGGCATGTAGCCTGCACCCGATGGCGTAAAGGAGGAGCTGTTAACTACTCAGTGGCGCCTTAGAGCTTCGCCTTTTGCCTCGGTACGTTGAGTCACGACGGCTCCGCAGACGCCGAGCATATTTCTCATGCATGGTCGCAAGAAATAAATTCAGGTTTGCTATTTCACATCTAGATGTGAAATAACTACTCCCTCCATTCCATAATATAGTGCGCCCGCGCTTCCCGATGTCCAACTTTGACTATAAATTTAATCAACGAGACCAACTGCGGCGGGAGAAAAAATTATATAATTGAAAACTTCTTTCAAATACGAATTCACTGATATAATTTTTGCTCCCGCCGCAATCGGTCTTGGTAGTTAAATTTACGGTCAAAGTTGAAGCACGTGGATAAAAGAAGCACTACATTGTGGAATGGAGGGAGTATCTCACATCTAACTTCCTAGCCATATATAGCATATTAAGATTCGTGATTTTTGCCTTCGCTTCTTCGTGTCTTGTTTTTTTAGGAGCTTCGTGTCTTTCTGTTTGTCAAGACGCGTGCGTAACAACTTTTTGTTGCCTAGGCCGCTTCACGTTATAACTGCCAGCTTTGCTTTGCCTGGGCCGCTCCTATTGTGGAATTTTTTCCATCGATTTTTTGTGTGTGCCGGTCTCCTGTAGTCTTTAGAGCTGGTTGTCTTTTTTTTTTGAGCCATTCGCGTGCTTGTGCCGTGGAAACAAGGCGTCATGTCTTTCCATTTATTTTTGCCTCGTCGTTTTACTTTTTTATTTTTATTTTTTGTTTCATTATTTCTTTTAAATTATGAAGTATTTTATACTCATGATCTTTTGTCTTTTATTTATATTTATTTTTTCTTTTTTTAATTTATGAATTTTCACTCAGCCATCTTTTCTCTTCAAATGTCATGCAAATCTTGATCAAGAGTTGTTTTCTCACACGGGTATCGTGTCACGTCGTGGGTCTGGTGACTACTTGTCGGCCTTGCTCATCCAACTCAGTCACCCTAGTTTCTAATCGCCCCAGTTGCAAGGCAACCATGTACTCGCAACTCGGGGGATGTAGTTTTGTAGTTGTCCCGGTTGCAAGTTCACCCTCGACTCGCAACTCGGGCCGTGTTGTTTTTTGTTCTTATTTTATAGTAGTTGCAATTAGACCCTCGACCCGCAACTAGGGGTTTCTGTCGGCCCAGTTGCAAGTCTACCCTCGACTCGCAACTCGGGAGGGTGTTGTTTTGTTTCAGCCCATTTGCAAGTCCACCCCTCACTTGCAACTCGAGGGATGTAGTTTCTAATCGCCCCAGTTGCAAGACAACCATGTACTCACAAC
>NC_057803.1:612593063-612606734 GCF_018294505.1 Triticum aestivum | reverse complement strand
AGGGTGTAGTTTTGTAATTGCCCTAGTTGCAAGTCAACCCTCAACTCACAACTTGGGGGGGGTGGGGTGTTGTTTATTGTTCTTGTTTCATAGTAGTTGCAATTAGACCCTCGACCAGCAACTAGGGGTTTCTGTTGGCCTAGTTGCAAGTCCACCCTCGTCTCGCAACTCGGGAGGGTGTTGTTTTGTTTTCACCACAGTTGCAAGTCCACCCCCGACTTGCAACTCGAGGGATGTAGTTTGCAATCGCCCCATTTGCAAGAAAACCATGTACTCACAACTCGGGAGGGTGTAGTTTTGTAGTTGCCCTAGTTGCAAGTTGACCCTCAACTCGCAACTCGGGGGTGTTGTTTTTTGTTCTTGTTTCATAGTAGTTGCAATTAGACCCTCGATCAGCAACTAGGGGTTTCTGTCGGCCTAGTTGCAAGTCCACCCTCGTCTCGCAACTCGGGAGGGTGTTGTTTTATTTTCACCACAGTTGCACACCCCCGACTTGCAACTCGAGGGATGTAGTTTGCAATCGCCCCAGTTGCAAGTCCACCCCGACTTGCAACTCGAGGGATGTAGTTTGCAATTGCCCCAGTTGCAAGTCCACCACCGTCTCGCAACTCGGGGAGGGTGTCTTTTGTTGTTTGTTTTCACCCCAATTGCAAGTCTACACCCGACTTGGAACTCGAGGGATGTAGTTTGTAATCACCCAAGTTGCAAGTCAATCGTGTACTCGCAACTTGGGAGGGTGTAGTTTTGTAGCCCTAGTTGCAAGTCCACCCTCGACTCGCAACTTGAGGGTGTTGTTTTTTGTTCTTGTTTCATAGTAGTTGCAATTAGACCTTCGACCTGCAACTAGGGGTTTCTGTTGGCCCAGTTGCAAGTCCACCCTCGACTCGCAACTCAGGAGGGTGTTGTTTTGTTTTCACCCCAGTTGCAAGTCCACCCCCGACTTGCAACTAGATATGTATTTTGTTTTTCATCCCAGTTGCAAATCCACGCTCGACACACAGTTGGGCTTATAGTTTATTATTGTCCCAATTGCAAGCCCATCCTCGAATCGCAAATGATATTTTAGTTTTGTGTAGTTGTCCGAGTTGCAAGTCCTCCCTCAACTTGCAAGTAGGCTTGTAGTTTGTTTCGTCCCAATTGCACTTCCATCCTCTATTGGTTTTCTGGTTATTCTTTTGGTTTTTTCTATTTCTTTTTTTCTTTTTTTCTTCTTCTTTTGCTTCGCATTTTGTTTTAATTTTTTTTGAACATTTTCAAATATATGAACAATTTTCAATTCATGAAAATTTTGGAGCTTTGTGATTTATTTATTTTGAATTGGCGAACATTTTCTGAATCCACGAAATTTTTTTAACACTTTTGGATGCACGATCAATTGTTCTATGTGTTTAAAAAATTATTTAGTGTATATTATAAAAATGTTTAACCGTATATTTAAAAGGGTTCTACGTATATTAAAAAAGATTAAGTTTGTATTTAAAAAATATTTAGTGTGTATTAAAAAAGCTTAGTGAATATAATTTAAAAGGCTCATTGTATATAAAAAAGTTCACTGTATATTAAAAATGTATATTACCACAAATTCGTGAACATATTTCTGTTTTTTTAATCAAACTTTGTCTTTTACTGAAAATTAATGCATAAAATATAAAGAGTGGAACGGGAAAGCAAAAACCAAAGGGCAAAAAAAAAGTCATTTATAGCCTATTAGAAGCTAGCGATTAGAGACACGCCGCTAAAAAGTGGGCAATAAAACGTAAAAACTAACTAATCGATGGTAGAGCTAATTTATTTTCACTAATATACATCTGATCACTTGCTTTTCCTGGAAAAAAAATCTGATCCTTAGCTTCAAGTAGTGACACAACACAACTTATCAAGGTGCTTGCTGCTTCTTCCTACGTCGCCATCCGATCTAATATGATCTATTGATCTACCATGCACGCACAGGGAGAGACACATGTAGCAAGAAGGAATCTTCGGCTGGCTGATGCACAACGTAAAAAGCTAGCCTCACTACGAGTTGTCGGACGTATAGGCCGGCCCATCGAGGCGGACGTGAGCGTGAAACAAATCAAAATTGTAGACAAATCAAAATCAAACAAATAAACAATAAAAAGCGGCGATGACATCATACTTAGATGTGAGATATTATCTCACATCTAGATGTAATATAGACGGACCTAAATAAATTACGTAGAAGCACTATGCATGTACGTATGTTGATATCCACCTAGGAAGCTATAAGAAATTCTACACCTTACGTGATTCACATAAACATTTATCATTAGGACCGTTTATGGAAAAAAAAAAGCAATATATCATTAAGATCGACACTTCTTTTGTCTTCGCACGTACTGTGCACATATCAAGATCTTTAAATGATTCAGATAAATGTATATCATTTGGACTCTTGCCAGAAAAATAATAATATATCAATAGGAATAGAGTCCAGGTCTGAATTATCTCCTTCCTTTGCCCTTGCACGTACAATTTATGGGCACGTACATGCATGCGCAGGGAAAAAAAATAGACCACATAGGATTTGCATCAGAACTTGGGATGGTTAGGAGGAGACCACGCATAGATTTGCTTTTGGTTTTTCTTTCTACGAATCGGGAAGAGACCTAGGCCAGAACGCCTCCTTTACTTTTTTATTATTAGGAGGAAACGTGGAGAGACCCAGGTGAGCACCTCTCCTTTTTTTCACGTCGCATGCTTCATCCTACGGCTAAAGACACATTATATGCTAATCGGATGGATGCAATTTCTTAAATTTTAGGATTAACGTGGTGCCTCATATGGTGCCTTCAATTAGTAAATATAAGATATAAGATAAGATGCATGTCAACTAGGCAATTTTGATGATGTGAGAATTAAATGAAGAAAGAAAGTGTTGAGTATCACATCATGATATTGTATCATAATAAATATTATGCTACTATATGTCATGCATGTCAATAAATAAGATTATCTAAGATACTAATATATGATTCTATGCATGACGGATGTAGTATCGTACAGTATTATTATATGCATAATACTAAGTTATGATACTTCCCATGGGGACTTGACAGATATATTCCGCATTTATGAAAATGCATCGCTGTGTTGGCTAGGAGTCTGACTATGGGCTAGAATTCTGAAATGCCGAGATTACCCTAAACTGAAAATATTTTATCCATTCCACTTTTCTTGGCATGTGGAGGAGACATTATTAATTTGGTTCAAATTTGCAAGGCTTAATTTTTTGGTTGACTCTTTTGCGATGATATGTATCACCCTTGTGTCGTTCTTCATATTGAAATGATTGCCAAGGCGAGTCTGCGAGACCTTGACGAGATCAGCATGCAACCACAGATCGTCGGTCAAGGCTGCCTGACGCGGGCGCAGCAAGGCCAGTTCACACTAGAACCGGTAGGTAAATTGCTTACACACTTGTTTCAAAAAAAAATATTTTGCTTACACATGCATGTCCACAGCTAAACTTTAAAACGGAGTCAGTTCTGTCATGTACGTACGTGTATGAAAGCAGTTTGCCACCGAACAGGTACTTCCTACCTGCCATGATCAATAATGCTGAGGGACAAGTTTCATGGAATCTGTCGGTGTTGACTGACTTAGAGAAATCGTGTCGGTCGGGTCAAGCGAGATTCCATTGCCAGCAAATTTCATCACTGCCTTTGATGCGATCATGGAAGCATGACAATATAAATTTCCATCGCTACACTCCTTGTTGATGCACACTACTCTCGCTCTCGCACCCAGCTCAATGGCCACTCTATCACGCTCCATCCCCATTCCCTTCTTCATACTCATACTACTACTCTCCATCGTCTCTTCTTCTTCTTCTTCTTCTAGCCAGGACAACAGTACTGGCAGCGACACCGACCTTGCCGCGCTGCTAGCTTTCAAATCCCAGCTCGCTGACCCTCGCCGTGTCCTTGCCAGCAACTGGAGTGCAGACACATCCTTTTGCAATTGGGTCGGTGTCTGGTGCAGCCGTCGCAGGCAACGAGTAACCGCTCTGTCGTTGCCCGACACGCCTCTCGTTGGATCTGTGTCACCTCACGTTGGTAACCTTTCTTTCCTCTCCATCCTCGACCTCACCGACACCAATCTAACGGGTTCCATTCCAGCCGAACTTGGTAGGCTACATCGTCTTACGTACCTCAGTTTTTTCGGAAATAGCTTGTCAAACACCATACCTACTACCCTCGGGAACCTCACGAGGCTCAAGTTTCTTCATCTACCTTATAATCAACTCTCAGGCCAGATCCCTCCTAAGATGCTACTTCATATGCACAACCTTAGGGAGATTAATATGTATGCGAATGACTTGAGTGGCCAACTACCATCATATTTTTTCAACAATACGCCTTCCTTGACATACATCAATTTTGGAAATAACAGCTTGTCAGGTCCTATGCCACAAGCGGTTGCACACCTATCCATGCTCGAGGGATTGAACCTTGAGGTTAATCAACTCTCCGGCCTAGTACCAGAATCCATGTACAACAAGTCCAGGTTGCAAACGTTGGCCCTTGCAAGTAATGGTAACCTAGCTGGAATGTTTCCGAGCAATCAAAGTTTTAACCTTCCAATGTTGAAATTTATTTCGTTATCTGATAACAAATTTTTTGGCCGGTTTCCATCGGAGCTTGCATCATGCGAGTACCTGGAGATAATTGATTTGGGTGAAAATTCATTTGAGGGCATTGTGCCAACAGGGTTATCCAAATTATCCCACCTCCAGGTTCTTCACTTAGGTTATAATAACATTGTTGGTCCAATCCCAACTGCTCTTAGCAATCTTACCAGTCTTACATATCTAGATCTCAGCGGCGGAAATTTGACAGGGGAGATTCCACAAGAATTAGGTCTCATGCTGGAACTCTCATTTCTGTCTCTTGGATCCAATCAATTGATTGGAGAAATTCCAGCTTCCCTTGGCAATTTATCAAAATTGTCCGTTCTAATTTTGGCAAATAGTCAACTTTCTGGTCAAGTACCAATAACACTTGGGGAAAATGCAGCTTTGAGCAAGCTTATTTTGTCAAGTAACAATTTGGAGGGGAATCTAGACTTCTTGTCAGCGCTTTCCCAGTGCAAACAACTCCAGGTCCTTACAATAGAAGCTAATTCTTTCACTGGCATCCTCCCAAGTCTTGTAGGAAACCTTAGTTCAAAACTTGTTACTTTCATTGCAAGCAAAAACCAGTTAATAGGTGGACTTCCAGTTGCCATTTCAAACATAAGCAGCCTTGTACGGCTAGATCTTAGTGACAACCTACTCACCGAGCCAGTCCCAGGGTCCATCGCTAAGTTAGAAAATCTTGTATGGCTCGATCTCTCAAACAATGACATGTCAGGTCCTATCCCAATACAAATTGGTATGCTCTGGCGTCTAGAACAATTGTTTCTCCAAGCAAATAAATTCTCAGGCTCTATACCAAGAAGCTTTGGGAATATTAGTTTTTTAGAATACATTGACCTTCTAGTAACCAATTAAGTTCAACGATACATCCAAGGATTTTCCACCTAGATAAACTTCTCAAACTAGATCTTTCAAATAATTCCTTTGCTGGTGCACTACCGTCTGATGTTTCTGGTCTAAATCAAATATATCATATGGACCTTTCTTCCAACTTCTTGGTAGGAAGGATCCCAGAATCCTTTGACCAACTCAATATGCTAACTTTCATAAATCTATCGCATAACTCCTTCAAAGGTTTTATTCCAGGAACACTTGAAAAGCTAAAAGGCTTGGCATCATTAGACCTCTCATCTAACAACCTCTCTGGTACCATTCCCATGTTCCTTGCCAACTTTTCCTACTTGACTATCTTGAACCTCTCATTCAATAATCTGGAAGGCCAAATACCCGATGGAGGTGTTTTCTCAAATCTCACCTTTCAGTGTTTGACTGGGAATGATGGGCTATGTGGCGCTCCTCACCTTGGATTTTTGGCATGCCTTGACATGCCTCGCTCAAGTAATAGGAAATTGCTACAAATTCTACTCCCAACACTCACAGTAGTTGTTGGTGCCGTCGCCATTTCTATATACCTATGGTCTAGAAAGAAACTTAACAAGAGAGATGCCATAGCTAGTGATGATCCAACAGATGTGGTTGGCTATCAGATAGTCTCCTATCATGAGCTTATTCGTGCCACCAATAATTTCAGTGAAGAAAACATCTTAGGCTCCGGAAGCTTTGGAAAAGTCTTCAAGGGCCAACTGAGCGATGGTTTGGTGGTCGCGATAAAAGTTCTTGACATGCAGCTGGAGCAGGCCATCCGAAGTTTCGACGTCGAGTGTCAAGTGCTTCGCATGGCGCGACACCGCAACCTAATAAAGATACTCAACACATGTTCCAACCTTGACTTCAGAGCACTAGTGCTTCCGTACATGCCAAATGGCAGCTTAGAGATGCTCCTACACCAGTCTCAAGGTTCATTGCACCTAGGGTTCCTTGAAAGACTAGGCATATTACTCGACGTGTCGATGGCAATGGAGTATTTGCACCATGAGCACTATGAACTGATCTTGCACTGTGACTTGAAGCCTAGCAATGTGTTGTTTGATGAGGAGATGATGGCGCATGTGGCGGACTTTGGGATTGCAAGGTTGATTCTAGATGATAAGTCCATGACATGTGTGAGCATGCCTGGAACTGTTGGGTACATGGCACCAGGTACCTAATTAGCATGCTCTTGTTATCTTGTTCAACCAACTACTTCTTAAACCATTCCTAGATTATGTTCCCACCCAAATCAATATGGTTGAGCAGGTGTGCTTTTTTGTTTATATTTTTATTGAGCAGAGTATGGGTCTCTTGGGAAAGCATCACGGAAGAGTGACGTTTTCAGTTACGGAATCATGCTCCTTGAAGTCTTCACTGGAAGGAGACCCACCGATGCAATGTTTGGCGCACAACTAACCCTCAGGCAGTGGGTTCATCAGGCATTTCCTGCAGAGCTTGTCCGAGTCATTGATGGACAGCTACTGCAAGACTCCTCTGCTACTTGCTGCAGCTTGGAAGATGGCTTTCTTGCATCGGTGTTCGAGCTGGGTTTACTCTGCTCTGACGACTCGCCTGGCCAGAGGATGACGATGCATGATGTGGTTGTGACACTTAAGAAGATCAAAGGCGAGTACACAACAAAACACACAGCGACAATGTCACGTAATGCTGCATAGTGAGTTATCTTCATTGCACTTGGAACACCCATAAGCGTCACGGATGGGAAGGGATAAATCAGCAGTGACACATATTATGCACTTGGGATATACAACTATTTGATCATGCTTTTCTTCTCTCAGACTATGAGAGGGATGATGTTGGATGCGCTTCATGGCACGGCTCGTCGCCTCACTTCACCGCCGGCGCCATGATGGGGTGGCCACTTGGTGGTCTTTTTTCTTGCTTTCTTTGGGCGTGTTTGTGCTGAGGCCCCAGCAGAGGTTTTATTTCGCTTGTGTGCTACTTGATGTTTGGACTGGTTCGCCGAGAGTAGCAATCTCATAGAAAAGCAACGTTCTGAAAAATTGTGTGGATACACAGATGTGAGGACATCTCTTCCTGGCATACTAGATAAGAATCTGATAATGTCAAGCTTGGCTTCGGCAACCTCATGTCTCATAGTTGCAGTGTTATTTGCCAAAGAACAGTATCTCCTATAAGAATGAATAGAATGGTAGTACCCAATTGAGTCGGAGGCAAACCGAGAGATATCATCATGTTTTGCAAAAACAGTGGTGCCCAGCTGTTGGTGAAGGCTAGAAAGACTACAGGAATAGACACGCTGGGATGCGCTCAGGATACGGCGGAGTTTGCATTTCTATGAGCCCAGATATATGTGGAACAAGATGTATACTAAAAAATAAAGGCAATTCAGAGGATAGTAACAAATAATAACGTGGGTGAACAATTTTCAGCATATACACACCCACAGAACTGAAAGAAGTTACCAAGAGCAGAGGAAACAGAGTAGTAATGCATTTTCGTTTCATGCAGCTTTAATTTACTTCCGTTTTGTTCTTCAGTGGTGTAGCAAGTATGTGGATCACTGATACAAATCCCAGCCAGTGAGAGCACAGAGATATAAGTTACACCTTCTCCCTTCAGTATGTACAGTATCACTTGTCCCTGAAAGAATTAACCAAGAGCAGAGGAAACAGAGTAGTAATGCATTTTCGTTCATGCAGCTTTAGTTTACTTCCTTTTCTGCTCTTCAGTGGTGGCCATGCAGCAGGATGTTATGGCTTTATGCCTTCAACAAACAAAATGGAACGGCTTGACTTGTTAACTTAAAAAAGGATGCAGTGATTCCACACAAAAATAAAATACAAACACAAAAATAAAAAACAATTCAGTGCTTTCATCATATGGCTTTGTGTTTTAGTCGAAAAGTCAGTCAACAAACAAAATGGAACAACTTGTTAAAAGAAAAATGCAGTCATCAACTCTTATATAAGAGCGGGAGGGTCATTACTTTGGCGTTTACGCTTGAGCCCTTTCATTATTAGTAGTGTATTGTCAAAGGTGTTCAGGTTAACTAAGACATCCATACAATTGTCAGACAGTGATGGTTCAGTAGCTGCAGTGTTGGAGCACTGCCCATCCATACATACAGATAGTTAGTTCAACAGCCAGTACTGAGATGCATGATCTATTTCTGGTGGCCCAATTCAGTTTCTACAAAACAAATGAGATAAATCAGTCCTTTGGATGCTAGATTTGGATCTGTTACTTATTTCAAAATAGTTTGTTCTCCAGCAGGAAGAGTATTAGATCAGCAGAAATTTCCATCCACATCACACTTCCATCAGCAAGTGTATTAGTTCTGAAGAAATGCTTGCCAATGCAAGTAGAGCTTACTAAAGTGACCGATCGATTTATGCACTCACTCATTTAGTAGCATTTTATCAGTGAATGTGAAGAAAACAAACAGGGTACAAATCAGGTGGTTCGTGAATGCACACAGATCCCGTCTACTGACTGTGGAAGAATATATGCTTGATTTTGTCATCTCAACAACGTGAAGGGTATGTAACAGCGTGCTTTTGTCCCCATCCGTTTCAGAACAAAACTGATGAAGAATAATAACACACAGGCCATGCATGATCGAGTCAATCTGATTACTGTACAGTAATTCAACAAAGCTTTAAATTTCTGGAACAAGGGAAACTCAACCCCATTTTTTCATAAATTTTATGAAACATACAGAAATCAAGTATTTAGCAGAAATATTCTTGAATGCAAATAGAGCTTAGGTCCTACCGAATGCATAAAAGCTTCTGGGGACGGAGAGAAAACCCTTGTTCTGGCCTTTGCTCCTCGAGCTCAACAGTGGGTGAACTTGCGCCGTTATCCTGTTGAAGACGTTGTCTCCGTGACCACCAATGGCGTGAGGGTGTTTATCCTTTCTTGAGGCACTAGAACATGACTGCGCGCGTTGTCGCGCCCGTCCATCTTGAAAATAAATACATTATTAAGAAAGAATTAGAGTTGTAGAAACATTTTGTAATTTCAAGGAATAAAAATACAATGTCTTGATTTAGGCAGTGGGTTGTAATTTGGATTGTTTGATGGTTCTAATTCATTATTCTTAACTATGTCTCCTCTCTAACCGTGGGTTTGTTGGATTTATTACACTGTAGCTGTTTTTTGATGATATCATTGATTGGTCTTCTCTTGTGATATCTTTGATTCTGATGTTTTTGGAACATGGCCGTTAATGTCCGAAGTAGGGTAAGGCCTTGTATAATGCTAGATGCTTAGGGAGGTGTTTAGAAAAATAAATCGATTTTTTCTGAAGCATCAATGCTTATTGCTATGCCGTCCAGGTGTTTGTCCGAGATCTCTTATCAAGAACGTGAAGTTGCATGTTGCCTGGGCAACTCGTGCGAATAACGCAGCAAGAGAGGCCCAAGTGGGCCTGGGCGTTCTGTTATGGTTCATCTAGAAAGACAGAGAAGAATTGGGTCGAACTGCAGATCCATTCATCCCGGTAACACATGACGAGCTTGGTTGTTCCTTTGGGGCACCATAAAATGATTGTGTGCATAACTGAGATTAGTGAAGGGCTGGTGGAGGTAGCCGCGTGGATGGCGATGAAGAGATCCAGGCGGACAGCGTGAAGCGCGAGAAAGCCGCTGCCGTCCTCAACCATGCGCCATCGCGTGCCCACCATCGTCATTGATGCGCCACCAGCCCACTACAGCCTGCATTTTCAGCTCCACAAGAACGAGATGACGATGTACGTATGCAAGCAACATAAGTGGGAAAGCGAAAGAATCATGGAAGAAGCCCAGACGAACGACGCCGCCGCTGCCGCGGGGAGACGATCCTCTTGCTATGTTTTTTTATATCGTTTCGTGCAATGGATAAAGATAGAAGTGAAATAAACTGCATGAATCGGGCTTCCAATACACCGGCCCTATTCAGCCCGACTGATAACAGAGCGCCCAGGTCAGTCTGCGGAGCAGCAGCCCAGAGACGTTGGGCCAGCCGTGACAGGCGTGGTGGTGGTGAAAAATGCCTCTTAACGCTCGCGAGACGACCAACCAATCTGATACGTTCTTATATGGGATCCGACGGCTGACATGTTGAAAGCGCTGTGGATGGGCATAGCTCGCCCCGTTTTACTGTTTCTCAATTGCTGCGGAAGGGTCAACATAGTAGTAGGTGTTACAATCATATCTTGTAATGGTTCAGCCGTAGTTGAAGTGTGGATAACTAGCAGCTGCACCTGTCGAAAGATCCGTCATTAAGATGGTTTTTGGAACATAATTCATTTCCGGGGATAAAACCCTTCTTCTCGCTTTGCTGGTCGGGCTCTGGAGCGGGCGAACTTGAGTCGTTATCTTGTTGAAGACATTGTCTCTGTGACCACCAATGGCGTGTGGGCGTGTTGCTGCGGAAGAAGTTGGCATAGCCGTAGGTTTTACAATCATATATTGTAATGGTTCAGCCGTAGTTGATTTTGTTATGCACTTTTTAAAAATTTAGTTAAAGTAATTTTAAAATATGTATGTTTATTTATTTTGTTCATAGAATTCAAAAACTTCCTTCTGACTCTGGTGAACATTTTATGAATCCGTTAGTATTTATCATTTCCCGAACATTTTTCTTCAAATCATGAACAATTTTTGTATTCACCAAGATTTGACACTCTGCAACTGTTTTTAAAATCCGGAATTATTTTTTATTTAGAAAGGAAAAAGATATAAAACAGAGAAAAAAAAAACACGGTGCTTCCCGCCCCGCAATGATTCCTAGCGCGTACAGCGCGGAATAGGGGCTCCCTTTGTCGTGAGTTTCGTTCGAGTATGGGGCAGAGTCTGAAGTCTAAACGTATACGCGCGCACCAAGCTGATGCCCGCCTTCTTCCACCGCCCACCTCCCAGCCAATAATACTAGACATACAGGGGCTTCTTCCCTCCCAGCAGCGAGCAGGTCCGTACGCCCGCGTACCTCTCTCGACCCTCGGCCTGGCCAACGGGTACTTGGCGCGCGCTGGGCCTGCCGGCCATGGAGGTGTAGTGAAGGAGACTCGAGAGAGCCCAGGCCTGTGTTTGTTGGATAATAACTGAACCAACGTTACCTGTGTCTTGTTCTGGTAGACAGTTTAGAGTGCTGACAGGAGCGGGAGGTGCCGCCGAGCAGTCGCAGTATCACTGCCGGTGAGGTCATCTGGCAGCACCACCATTTACTCGCCATCTGCAGCTTTCGTTTCATATACAGTACAATGGTAATTCAACTTCAGAGCACCGTCGATCTGGCAGCACCATCACCAGTTACTCGCCGCCATTCAGATATGTCTTGTTCTGGTTCAACTTCAGACTTCAGTGATCGAATAAATTTCATGGGCCAGAGAAACGCTGCAAAGGGGCCCCCATGACGCATCGACGTGGCACACGATCGGCAAAGACGATGCCCCCTTCATCACACTTGACCATCGTGCCACCCTAGCAGCCGCAATAGCCGGCATGACACAACTACTGATTGTACCTGTGCGAGGGACGAAGGAGAGGTGTGGAACGGTGGCGGGGGACAAGCGACATGGAGCCCAGGTGTAGAGTTGGAGGTGTCGGAGTCGCCAAATTCCGACAAGGGTGTGGCGGGGTGTCCGGGATGATGGAGCGGCGCCAAAGGCAAGAGAGAAAACGAATGTAGGGAAAGATGGAAGGATGAAGCCGTGGGGTCTCGAAGGGGTTTTGGATGGGCCGACGGTGTTGGAGTCCTACATCGATGATGTCATGACTGTCGTAAAGCCCTCTTGCTAAGTAAATAGGCAATTTTTCGATTAATTTGATCCACGAGTCATGGCATTGACAGAAATAATCGCTTACTGAGATTCAATCATGCAAGGACATACTACGCTAATTGCAGACAAATTTACGTATAACGCTAGCATGTCTAAAACACAAAACAATAGGAGCGGGATAAACGAGTTATACCCTTTAGTAGGCCATGCAGAAGCCGCGGCGGCGGTGGCGGTGGCGGCGTCCTCGGCGGCTTTCTTGTTGGCCTCGAGCTTCTCAGCGGTGAGACGGTCAGCGTTAGACTGAGACATGGTGATGATGAAGACGACACGGACGTAGTGAATCGGAGGCGAGCAGTCGCTTCCCAAAAACTTATTTGCCGCTCTCCTGTACAGGATCCGGAGAGGCGGGGTTTCAGAGACCTACTCTCGCGTTGACCGTGTACGCAGCGGACGGGATGGAGTCTCATTCCCGCAATCCGTGTCATGACGAGGCGTGGCGAGGCGGGCGGCGGAGGAGGAGTGCGCGAGGGCCGCTTCTCTTCTCAAGCTCCAATGGCATGTGGAAGAGAAACCCTTACAAGGAGGTCCAACTCCTCTCCAACTTCTAGGTTGGGACTAAACTTCTCACTGTTAAATTGTGATCCAAATTATACCGTGTTGGACTAGACGTAGTACAACCGATGTGGGCCTTTGCGTTGACGTCGACGCGTACGAGTACAACTCGTTTACTTGTCCTCCAAGGACTCTCATGTATTGCCCTCTTATATATACCCCATGTAGTCATACATCAGACGGTCTGTCATCTTGTGTTTGTAATACTCCTCCTCATAGTGATCGCGCCTTTGTGCGCCCGTGATTTTCTCCCGCAAGGGTTTTCACGTAAAAATCCGTATCCCTCTGTCTTATTTATTCTCGTTATTATCTAACAAGTGGTATATAGAGCTGAGGTTTATATACGAGATTTGGGAGCCAGAAGGATTAGGGCTGCGTTCCGTGTGCCGCGGCCGGTCGCCGAGATCGACTGGTTTTCGGCTGTAGCCTTTTCTTATCCGAGATCGAGACCAACAGGAGATTGATTTTTTTATAAAGCCGCCATACGCTGCTGCAAAGTCGCTGCGTCGCGGAGACCAACAGGCGATCCATCGAGCCGCCGAGTCGTCGCCGCTGCTCCGCGTCCACAAGTGGACAAAATTACTGTTCAGACCCTTAAGGCAAACTAAATCCCGATTTGACCTCGTTTCGAAAAAAAATTCGTTTCTGACCTTTTCTGGTGACGCCAAGGTCCCTGGCGTCTGGGTTACGAAGCAGACGCCGGGGTCCCTGGCGTCTGGCCCCTGACCCGCACTGCCCGCCTGCCCGCCTGGTCCCTGGCGTCTGGGTTACGAAGCAGACGCCA
>NC_057803.1:612586674-612592421 GCF_018294505.1 Triticum aestivum | reverse complement strand
CAGACGCCAGGTACCCCGGCGTCTGCTTCGTAACCCAGACGCCAGGAACCTTGGCATCACCAGAAAATGTCAGAAACGAAATTTTTTTCGGAACGAGGTCAAATCGGGATTTAGTTTACCTTAAGGGTCAGAACAGTAATTTTGTCCTTCACAAGTCGCAGGCTTCAAGTCCCGTAGGAATCAACAACTGTTGCTGCTACTTTTTCCTGGCCTGAAGACTAATCAAATCCATAGCGATCGGTACTAGTACTACAACAGCCAGCTACTAGTACTACGTCACGTGAAGGCATCTTCTCCAAATCAGATTTTTGTCTTCTGTTGCTACGTGCACAAGAAGAAGCTACCAGGTGCTATTTACTCTGTGTTTCATTGCTCCGCATATTAAATTCTATCAAGAATTTTTCTACCGGCTTGTACTATTTTGTGTACACAGATTTATCGACTCAGGGCATCCATGAAGTACGATCTTCCACTGCTGGACCGTGACACAAGGTTTACCCTATGGCAAGTTAAGATGCGGGCATTGTTGGCACAGTCCGATTATGATGAAGTACTGGATAGTTTTGGGAAGAACCGAATTGAGGACTGGACTGCTGAGGAGAAAAGAATTGATTGTAAGGCTTTGTCACAAATTCAACTCCATTTGCATAATAATATTTTGCAGGAAGTTTTGAGCGAGAAAACTGCCGCCGCACTATGGTTAAAGCTGGAAGGGATTTGCATGACTAAAGATCTCACCAGCAAGATGCATCTGAAACAAAAATTATTCCTGCACAGGTTACCCGAGGGAGGTAATGTTTTGAATCATATTTCAGAATTTAAAGAGATCATATCTGATCTAGCTGCAATGGAGGTTAAGTATGAAGAGGAAGATACTGCTTTAATGTTACTTTGTTCACTGCCAAGTTCTTATACCAATTTTAGAGACACCATATTATATAGTCGTGATACTCTCACACTTAATGAAGTTTATGAAGCTTCGAACTCTAAGGAGAAGATGAAACTAATGGTGCCTCATGATGGTTCAAGTTCATCCCAAGCCCAGGGATTATCTGTTCGTGGCAGGACGAAGGAGAAGAACTCACATAATAGAAACAGAGGCAAAAGTAAGAACGGCCACAGGGGCCGGTCGCAATCCAGAGACGAGAAATATTGCAGGTATTGCAAGAGAGACGGGCATGACATCTCAGAGTGTTTCAAGTTGCAAAATAAAGAAAAGAGAAAAGGTAACAAACAAGGTGAAAGTTCTGCTAACGTTGCTCGTGATGATAGTTCCGATGATGCTCTTGTCGTTATTGCTGGATGTGCCGAGACCAATGATGAGTGGGTACTTGATACTGCATGTACTTTTCATATGTGTCCACATAGAGATTGGTTTAATATTTTTGATTCCACTACTTCTGCTGGTTCCGTTTTGGGTTTTGATAATTTACCATGCAAGATTGAAGGCATAGGTTCTATTCGAATCAAGATGTTTGATGGCATAATCAGAACTTTGACAGATGTTCGGTATATTCCGAAGATGAAGAGAAATCTTATTTCTATGAGTGCCCTTGATGCAAAGGGATACAAGTATTCAGGTGGAGATAGTGTTTTGAAAGTCACCAAAGGTTCCCTTATTGTGATGAAAGGTGATTTAAGTTCGACCAATGGTCTTTATTACCTTCGAGGTTCTACCGTTTCAGGTAACGCTACTCCAGCTATTTCAAAGAATTCTGATTGTGATGTTGCTAACCTTTGGCATATGCGTCTTGGACATATGAGTGAACTTGGTTTGGCAGAGTTAAATAAGAGAGGCCTTCTTGATGGATATGAACCTGGTAAATTAAAATTTTGTGAGCATTGTATTTTTGGCAAGCACAAGAGGGTGAAGTTCAATACTTCGACTCATACAACCGAAGGTATTCTTGATTATGTGCATTCTGATTTATGGGGACCATCTCGCAGAAAGTCACTAGGTGGTGCTAGTTACATGCTGACTATTATTGATGATTGTTCGAGAAAAGTATGGCCTTATTTCTTAAAGCATAAATATGAAGCATTCTCAGCATTTAAGGAGTAGAGGATTATGATTGAAAGACAAACTGAAAAGAAGGTAAAGATACTTCGCACTGATAATGGTATGGAATTCTGTTCTAAACAATTTAAGAATTATTGCAAGTCTGAAGGCATTGTCAGACATTACACCGTTCCTTATACTCCTCAACAAAACGGTGTTGCTGAGCGTATGAACAGGACCATTATTTCCAGAGCCCGTTGAATGTTGTCCATTGCAGGTTTGCATAGGTGTTTTTGGGCTGAGGCTGCTTCCACTGCTTGTTATCTCATTAACCATTCACCATCTATTGTCTTAATAAGAAAACTCCAATTGAGGTATGATCTGGTTCACCTGCTGATTATTCACAGTTGAGAGTTTTTGGTTGCACTGCTTATGCTCATGTTGATAATGGAAAGTTGGAGCCTAGGGCTGTTAAGTGCATCTTTCTTGGTTATAAGTCTGGTGTTAAAGGTTTTAAATTATGGAATCCTGAAACCCAGAAGGTTGTTATTAGCAGAAATGTTATCTTTAATGAATCTGCTATGTTACATGATGTTTCATCTACTAATGTTCCTGTTGAGAGTGAACAACAACCTCCTATTGAGCAGCCTACTGTTCAGGTGGAGCATGTTATTGATTCAGGTGATACATCTGGTAATGAAATTGTTGATGCACATGATGAACCCGTCGTTGATGATGATAATGTCACTCCCACTCCAAATCAGCCTATTATTCCACCCAGTTGGAATCTCGCACGTGACAGAGTCAGGCGGGGTATTAATAAACCGGACAGGTTAATTGAAGAGTGCAATATTGTTTCTTTTGCTTTATCTGTTGCAGAAGAAATTGAAGGTAATTCTGAGCCTTCTTCATATTCCGAGGCTATTATTTCTGGTAATAGTAATAAGTGAATGACCGCTATGCATGATGAGATGGAATCACTTGAAAAGAATGACACTTGGGATTTAGTAAAATTGCCTAGAGAGAAGAAACCTATTCGTTGCAAGTGGGTTTTCAAGAGGAAAGAAGGTGTTTCTCCTAATGATGAGACAAGATATAAAGCAAGGTTAGTTGCTAAAGGTTACAGTCAGATTCCAGGTATTGACTATAACGAAGTCTTTTGTCCTGTTATGAAGCATAGCTCTATTCGCACTTTACTCAGTATTGTTGCCATGCATGATCTTGAGCTTGAACAATTGGATGTTAAAACTGCATTCTTACATGGAGAATTAGAAGAGGATATTTATATGGAACAACCTGAAGGTTTTGTTATTCCTGGAAAAGAAAAGCTTGTCTGTAAGTTAAAGAAATCTCTTTATGGATTGAAGCAATCCCCGAGACAGTGGTACAAGAGATTTGACACCTTTATGCTCTCTCAAGGTTTCAAAAGCTCTAATTATGATAGTTGTGTTTATTTGAAAACGGTCAAAGGTTCAACTATTTATTTGCTCCTTTATGTTGATGATATGCTAATTGCTGCAAAAAGTATGTCAGAGATTAATGAACTAAAGAAGCAATTGAGTAATGAATTTGAGATGAAGGATTTGGGTGCAGCAAAGAAAATACTTGGCATGGAAATATCCAGAGATAGACCGTCTGGAAAAGTATATCTAAGTCAGAGAGGATATATTGATAAAGTTCTTTGTCGTTTTAACATGCATAATGCCAAGCCAGTAAGTACTCCATTAGCTGCACACTTCAAATTATCATCAGCTTTATGTCCTAAGTCAGATGCAGATATTGAGTACAAGTCTAGGGTTCCCTATTCGAGTGCAGTTGGTTCACTTATGTATGCCATGGTTTGTTCTCGTCCAGATTTATCTTATGCATTGAGTGTTGTCAGTAGATACATGGCTAATCCTGGAAAAGAGCATTGGAAAGCAGTTCAGTGGATTTTCAGATACCTGCGTGGTACTTCTAATGCTTATTTACAGTTTGGGAAAACTAGAGATGGACTTGTTGGTTTTGTTGATTCTGATTTTGCTGGTGATTTTGATAAGAGAAGATCACTCACAGGTTATGTTTTCACCATTGGTGGTTGTGTTGTGAGTTGGAGAGCAGCTTTGCAGTCTATTGTGGCTTGTTCCACTACTGATGCCGAGTATATGGCTATTTCTGAGGCATGCAAAGAAGCTATCTGGTTGAGAAGCTATCTGGTTGAGAGGTTTGTACACTGAGCTTTGTGGAGACTCATCTTGCCCTACCGTATTCAGTGACAGTCAAAGTGCTATATATCTTACAAAAAATCCAATGTATCATGAGAGAACAAAGCACATTGATGTCAGATATCACTATATTCGAGATGTTGTTGCTGAAGGTGATTTGAAGGTATGCAAGATAAGTACTCATAATAATCCTGTTGATATGATGACAAAGCCAGTTCCGACCAATAAGTTTGAGCTTTGCTCATGCTTAGTTGGTATTTCTCACTAGTCCTATGGACTTTGACGCACAAGGTGTTTATGCTGATTTGGATGGACTTATTCACTTTCTTCGACTACTGGAGAAATTTGGATCAAGGTGGAGATTGTTAAATTGTGATTCAAATTATACCGTGTTGGACTAGACGTAGTACAACCGGTGTGGGCCTTTGCGTTGACGTCGACGCGTACGAGTACAACTCGTTTACTTGTCCTCCAAGGACTCTCATGTATTGCCCTATTATATACCCCATGTAGTCGCACCTCAGATGGTCTGTCGTCTCGTGCTTGTAATACTCCTCCTCATAATGATCGCGCCTTTGTGCGCCCGTGGTTTTCTCCCGCAAGGATTTCCACGTAAAAATCCGTGTCCCTCTGTCTCGTTTATTCTCGTTATTATCTAACACCCACTACAACTAATGCCAATTAAACCCATATGAGCCCTTAGAGATTTTCAGAAATTGCTAGATGGTCCTAAAGCCCATCCCATATTTCAACATCACTACTAGGAAAACCTTATACACAGAATCTTAGCAGCAGCGCGGTCTAAAAACAGACGCTACTGCTAATTAGCAGCAACGAGCTTTAGAAAAGAGCGCTGCTAATGATGAGTAGCAGTAGCGCTCTAGGTGAAAAGAGCGCTACTACTATAATTGCCACGGTGTTGCCTCCAGGAAAGATATAGTAGTAGCGCCCTTCCCGTGGACGCGCTACTGCTAAAGAACTTAGTAGCAGCGGTTTTGCTTAAAACTCGCTGCTGCTAAGTATGACCGCAACTAATTAAGTTTAGTCCCATACTGCTAAGCGAACAAGGTGTTTACCACCTTAAATATGTTGCTTCTCAACCTATCTCGAGCACTTGGTCTTCATTGAACTATATGTGTATGATTTGTGGTTGCAATATGAATCCTCCCCTGTACCTATACAGGTACAGTGAGGATTCATGTTGACTATTTAGATTGTACACAAAAAGATCAATGATGACCAATGTATATTTTTGATGTTTTTACTAAACAAAAGAAATAACTGCTTCCATTAGCAGTAGCGGTTTTCCATACGTTAGCTATAGCGCGTCTTCTGTACGTGCGCTACTGCTAGTTCGAGTTAACCACCCCCCGCATCAAAATTTCGCTAAGTCCTCCTTTCCCCCCTTCCCCCCCACCGGCCTGTTCCCCTACTCCCTGTCGCCGCCGCCCGAGCCCGAGCGCGCCTACGCCCTCACCGCCGCCGCCGCTGCCGCCACCCGCCCTCAACCTCACCGCCGCCGCTCTCGACCACACTGTAGCCGC